>NW_026570956.1:35000-42500 GCF_027595985.1 Sorex araneus
CTATGGGATGCTGGGAATCGAACCCGGGTTGGCCGCGTGCAAGGCAAACGCCCTCCCCGCTGTGCTATGGCTCCAGCCCCAGTGATTGGTTATTATTAAGGAGACTGTCAAATATGAGCGAACGGATCACGAAAATAAAGCGTGAGTCTAAGCGAAACTGTGACGTGATGACTATGTTTGTTCTTATTCCAGTACCAAGCCGGAAAATAAAAACCAATCATCTCCCTCTCTCTGTCTCTGTCTCTGTCTCTCTCTCAGTCTCTCTCTGTCTCTCTCTGTCTCTCTATCTCTCTCTGTCTCTCTCTGTCTCTCTCTGTCTCTCTCTGTGTCTCTCTATCTCTCTCTTTCTCTCTCTATCTCTCTCTGTCTCTCTCTGTCTCTCTCTGTCTCTCTCTTTCTCTCTCTGTCTCTCTATCTCTCTCTGTCTCTCTCTCTGTCTCTCTCTGTCTCTCTCTGTCTCTCTCTCTCTCTCTGTCTCAGTGTGTATGTGAACAATGAGGAGAAAAATAACTCCAGGGGCTGGATTGATCGGACAACAGGTAGGGTGTTTGCCTTGCACGTGACAGCCCCAAGTTCGAGCCCCAGCACCGCTTAGGGTACCCCGAGTCCCCTCAGGAGTGATCCCTGAGCACAGAGCCTGAAATTAGTCCTGAGCATCCCTCAATGTGTTCCAATATCGCCACCTGTGTTACCGTCCTGTTGCTCATCAATGGGCTCGAGTGGGCGCCAGTCACGTCTCCACGGTGAGACTTGTCGTGACTGTGTTTGGCATCTCGGAGACGCCACGGGGAGCTTGCCAGGCTCTGCCGTGCGGGCGGGAGACTCTCGGGAGCTTGCCGGGCTCTCCGAGAGGGATGGAGGAATCGAACCCGGGTCGGCCGCATGCAAGGCAAACGCCCTCCCCGCTGTGCTACCCCCCTCCCCGCACCTTACAGCCCAATAAAAAAGAAAAAAAAAAAAGACCTTTGCAACAGTCTTAGGCCCTGGCCTAAGGTTTTCCCAGGAGAAAAACCCTCTAAGCTGGCGTCCCGCAAACGAGGCAGAAAGAGAGAAAAATAAGTTTCTTGCGCGTTTATGAGAAGCGACTTTGCAGGACACGCCTTGTTTCCTGAGACGTTTCACAGAATCTCACGGCTCTGCGGCCCCAGTGCCTTGGCTGTTTCCCCATCCTTGGCAATCTCATAAAAACAGGGCGAAGCAATCATGCTACTCGGGGCGGGGGTGGGAGACGGGGGAGGGTCAGAGCAGTGACGCAGCAGTGGGGGGGGGTGGTGTTTGCCTTGCACACAGCCGAGCCAGGTTCAATCAATGCGGCATCCCACACGGTGCCCGGAGCACTGCCAGGATGATCCCTGAGCACAGAGCCAGGAGTAGCCCCTGAGCATCACCGGGTGTGTCTCAGGCTGTTCCCATTGACATGGTAAGAAGATTTGCATCATTTCATTTCTTAAGCACAACACTAGGGCCCAGAGAAATAGTACGGGGGGTGGGAAACGCTCCCCTCGCACTCAGCCAACCTGGGTTTAATGTTCACCCCGTAGGGCCCACAAGCAAATCAGGAGTCAGCCCTGAGGACTGAGCTGGGAGTCAGTCCTGAGCACTGAGCCAGGAGTCAGCACAGAGCCAGGAGTGAGTCCTGAGCACAGAGCCAGGAGTCAGCCCTAAGTACAGACCTGGGAGAGTCCTGAGCACAGAGCCAGGAGTCAGCCCTGAGCACAGAGCCAGGATTCAGCCCTGAGCACAGAGCCAGGATTCAGCCCCGAGCACAGAGCCAGGAGTCAGCCCCGAGCACAGAGCCAGGAGTCAGCCCCGAGCACAGAGCCAGGAGTCAGCCCTGAGCACAGAGCCAGGAGTCAGCCCTGAGCACAGAGCCAGGAGTGAGTCCTGAGCACAGAGCCGGGAGTGAGCCCTGAGCACAGACCCTGGAGCAAACCCTGAGCACAGAGCCGGGAGTCAGCCCTGAGCACAGAGCCAGGAGTCATCTCTGAGCACAGAGCCAGGAGTCAACGCTGAGCACAGAGCTGGGAGTCAGCCCTGAGCTTATAGATCGGAGTGACCTTGAGCACAGAGCCAGGAGTGACTGTGAGCACAGAGCCGGGAGTGACCCTGAGCACAGAGCTGGGAGTGACCCTGAGCACAGAGCCGGGAGTCAGCCCTGAGCACAGAGCCAGGAGTCAGCCCCGAGCACAGAGTCAGGAGCCAGTCGTGAGCCTCTGGATGTGGCCCAAGACTGAGGAGCAGGAGAGGGGGTGCGGGGCCCCGGGCAGGAGGAGGAAGGAAGCCCGTGTCCCTGCGTGCAGCGGGTGCGGTGAGAGCAGGGGTGAGGTGTGTGGTCAGCCCCTGCCCAGGTCTCGGCCTGAGTCAGCCCCTCACGGCCCCTCGCGGCTGTGCAGGGCCCTGTGGCAGCTGCGCCCTGGGGCAGGGCCTCACCCCCCGGGGGCGGGAGCTCGCCACGGGGACGGACCAGGGGCCGGGGGCCGGGGGCACGGGCAGCCTTGGGCCTCAGCAGGAGGGAAGGAAGACAGAGAGAGACAGAGAGACGGAGACGGAAACAGAGATAGAGATGGAGAGAGAGAGGAAGAGAGACTGAGAGAGACAGAGATGGACAGAGACAGAGAGAGGAAGCAAGAGATAGAGACAGAGAGAGGGTGAGAGACAGAGACAGAGACAGATGGAGAGAGAGAGGGAAAGAGAGACAGAGTTGGAGAGAGAGAGAGAGGAAGAGAGAGTGACAGGGAGAGAGTTAGAGATGGACAGAGACAGAGAGAGAGTGAGAGAGACAGAGACAGAGATGGAAAGAGAGAGGGAGAGAGACAGGGAGAGAGTGAGAGATGGACAGATGCAGAGAGAGGCAGAGAGAGTGAGAGAGACAGAGAGAGACAGAGACAGATGGAGAGAGAGAGTGACAGGGAGAGAGTGAGAGATGGACAGAGACAGAGAGAGTGAGAGAGAGACAGAGAGAGAATGAGAGAGACAGAGAGAGTGAGAGAGAGACAGAGACAGAGATGGAAAGAGAGAGGGAGAGAGAGACAGAGAGAATGAGAGAGACAGAGAGAGTGAGAGAGAGACAGAGACAGAGATGGAAAGAGAGAGGGAGAGAGAGACAGAGAGAGAGTTAGAGATGGACAGATGCGGAGAGAGGCAGAGAGAGGGAGAGAGACAGAGAGAGACAGAGACGGATGGAGAGAGAGAGAGGGAGAGAGAGTGACAGGGAGAGAGTGAGAGATGGACAGAGACAGAGAGAGTGAGAGAGACAGAGATGGAAAGAGAGAATGAGAGAGACAGAGACAGAGAGAGTGAGAGAGACAGAGATGGAAAGAGAGAGGGAGAGAGAGACAGGGAGAGAGTGAGAGATGGACAGATGCGGAGAGAGGGAGAGGGAGGGAGGGAGAGAGGGAGGGAGGGGGGGAGCCAGGCTCAGCAGAGGGGAAGCTGATAACAGCAGGATCAACAGCATGTGGTCAGTGCCTGTGTGTGTGTGTGTGTGTGTGTGTGTGAGAGAGAGAGAGAGACAGAGACAGAGACAGAGACAGAGAGACAAAGAGGGAGAAAGACAGAAAGACAGAGAGAGAAATACAGAGATAGAGACAGAGAGAGACAGAGACAGAAAGAGATACACAGAGGAGAGAGACAGACAGAGACAGACAGTGAGAGACAGATAGACAGAGAGAGAGACAGACACAGAGGGAGATAGAAAGGAAGAGAGAGAGACACAGAGAGACAGACAGACAGAGAGAAAGAGAGACATACAAGACTAACGGTCACAATACACACTTGCTATCACAAACACCTGAGTAAGACTGAAAACAACAGATCCACCTGGGGAGAGGTGCAGCCCACATTGGGTCTAAATATTTCTATTTTTTTTTTTTTTTTTGCTTTTTGGGTCCCACCCGGCGATGCTCAGGGGTCCCTCCTGGCTCTGCACTCAGGAATGACTCCTGGCAGTGCTCAGGGGACCCTATGGGATGCTGGGAATCGAACCCAGGTCGGCCGCATGCCAGGAAAACTCCCTCCCCGATGTGCTATCGCTCCAGCCCCCGGTCAAAATATTTCTTTTTTAGAAAAAAAAATTTTTAACAGGAAATGGCTTCCCGGTCAACCAATGCCCACAGGGGGACCAGTTGGCAGGACCACTTTTTTGGGGTCTGTTTTCTTTTCTAAGACCCTCCGCCCTGTCAACATCACCAGGAGATCCCGGGCCCAGGTCACTGCAATCCTTCTCGCGCGCGGTGAGCTTGCTTGGAGATGCAGTGACCTTCCCTCCCCCTCTCTGCAGCCGGCCCCTCTCTCAGGCCTGCGGGCAGGTTCTCCAATTCCTGGGCTCCCGGGAACGGCCCTCCCGGTGACCTGCTGGAGGATCTGTTGTCTCACCCCGCAAGACAATTTTGCCGCCGCCCTGCGCCGGGCCTGGCGTGTCTCTCGGGAGCAAACCCTGCAAGCTTGCATCACGTAAACAAAGCGGCCAGGTTTCAAAATCCAGCGGCTCTTCCTCCGAGACCGGCAGGACCGAGAGAGGAACAGCTAAGTCACCCCGCCAGGGCCCGGCTGTCTGCAATGCCAGACCGAGAAACATCTCCCTTCTTCCGCTGCCTCAGCAGAGCTAGGAAACAGTTCTGACTCTCGATTTTGTTTTTGCTTTGCTTTTTGGGCCACACCCAGCCATGCACAGGGGTTACTCCTGGCTCTGCACTCAGGAATGACTCCTGGTGGTGCTCGGGGACCCTATGGGATGCTGGGAATCAAACCCAGTCGGCTGTGTGCAAGGCAAACGCCTTCCCCGCTGTGCTGTTGCTCCAGCTCCAAGAATGTTTCTTTCTTGATTTTTTTTTCTTCCTTTTTGGGTCCCACCCGGCAATGCACAGGGGTTCCTCCTGGCTCATGCACTCAGAAATGACTCCTGGTGGTGCTCAGGGGACCCTAGGGGATGCTGGGAATTGAACCTGGTCGGCCGTGTGCAAGGCAAATGCCCTCCCCACTGTGTGTGGTATTGCTCCAGCCTCTCTCTCTCTCTCTCTCTCTCTCATTCTCTCTCCCCCCTTTGCTTTTTGCATCCCACCCGGCGATGCTCAGGGGTTCCTCCTGGCTCATGCACTCAGAAATCACCCCTGGCAGTGCTCAGGGGACCCTATGGGATGCTGGGAATCGAACCCGGGTCGGCTGTGTGCAAGGCAAACGCCCTCCCTGCTGTGCTATGGCTCCAGCCCCCAGTCTCGATATATATATATATATTTACACCGTGCCGGCACCCAGGAAGGGCTCTCTTCCCCGGGCAAGGAAATAGCATCCAGGCCTGGCCCTGCACGGAACCGACCGGCCGCCGTGTTTTGACGGGAAAACTTTCTGATTACACAGTAATTAGGTTCCTCACGGCACTCGTATGACGCCGCGCATTAGCCAGGGAGTGTAATTACAGCAGCCCTCGCACACCCGCCTTAAAACCGTGTAATTGCTCGGCAGGGCTGGTGAATGAAGGCTTTTGGGCTCGCTCAGGCGCCTGTGAAAATAGAGATGCTAAATGGTCCCACCGAAAAAGCCCGCTGCAAAAAAAAAAAAAAAAAAAAGTGCTTTGCAAAAGCACAGTCGGGGCCAAAATAAAGAGAAGGAAGGAGCTGGACGACTGTGCAGATGGGGGCACAGGGGAGGGGCTGGGAGGGGCTCGTCCTGCATTGGGGGGGGCTCCCTTCAGCCCCACAGTCATTCCCAGAGACACAGGAGGAGATGCAGACCCCGAGGAAAAGCCCCGGGAAGACGAAGGCAGAGATGGGAGGGACACAGCACCCACCCCAAGGGACGCGGGAGCCCCCCGGGAGCTGGGAGAGGCAGCAAGGACCCTCCCCGGGAGCCCCAGAAGGAACTGGACGTCCATGCAATGGGCAGAACGGTGTCCCTTGTTGGTGTATATCATCCCAGCATCTCAGGCCTAGCTACATTGGATGTGAAACATTGTTTTCCTGTTACAGTTACTGTAACTGACTCTGCTTCTGGAGGTGTAACTGACTTTGATACTGTTGTAACTGACTTTGACACTGTTTCCGTGGACTGAGTTTAATTTGCATCGGTGTAACTGACTTTGATACTGTTTCCGTGGACTGAGTTAATTTGCATAGGTGTAACTGACTTTGACACTGTTTCCGTGGACTGAGTTCATTTGCATCGGTGTAACTGACTTTGACACTGTTTCACTGGACTGAGTTCATTTGCATCGGTGTAACTGACTTTGACACTGTTTCCGTGGACTGAGTTATTTTGCCTAGGTGTAACTGACTTTGATACTGTTTCCGTGGACTGAGTTAATTTGCATAGGTGTAACTGACTTTGATACTGTTGTAACTGACTTTGATACTGTTTCCGTGGACTGAGTTCATTTGCAAAGGTGTAACTGACTTTGACACTGTTTCCGTGGACTGAGTTTAATTTGCAAAGGTGTAACTGACTTTGATACTGTTTCCGTGGACTGAGTTAACTTGCAATGGTGTGACTGACTTTGACACTGTTTCCGTGGACTGAGTTAATTTGCATCGGTGTAACTGACTTTGACACTGTTTCCGTGGACTGAGTTCATTTGCATCGGTGTAACTGACTTTGACACTGTTTCCGTGGACTGAGTTCATTTGCATCGGTGTAACTGACTTTGATACTGTTTCCATTACTGTTGCATATTCCTTAGCAACATGCAAATTACTAAGTTAATTTGCATATTCTGCCTACGTGGCGGAATATCATTGGTTGGAGCATCAAGCTAGTTCATCAAAGGGGGCTGAACAGGCTGCTCTCCGGTGGCAGGCCACAGCACAACAAACCCTGGACACAGTTCCGTGATCCCCCCAGAAAACGTATCTTTCTTTCCCGTGCATATGTTACATGTTTCAGAGTGTGTAACCAAACCGTGCTGTAACATGGATTGCAACAGTCCCTGAAAGATGCATGCGTGGGGCTGGAGCAATAGCACAGCGGGGAGGGCGTTTGCCTTGCACGCGGCTGACCCGGGTTCGATTCCCAGCATCCCATAGGGGCCCCTGAGCACAGCTAGGGGTAATTCCTGAGTGCAGAGCCTGGAGGGACCCCTGTGCATCGCCGGGTGTGACCCAAAAAGCAAAAAAAATAAAATAAAAAAGATCTGTGCGTGTCCCAACTCTGCACCCTGGGGATAAGCCACCCCCGCCCCTGGAATACAGGGGTCCCTGCAGACGGGTGCAGGGGAGTTTGTGAGAGGAGCTGGTGCCAATTCCTCGGGGAAATCGGCTCTGGAAAGCGGAGTGACATGCCGGGAAAACACCGCTTGTGTCTCAAGGGTTGAGTTGGGGACGTTCACTGGTTTCTCTTATCCTGATTCTGGCCCCCGAGATTGACACCCCGACACCCCCCCAACCCGTGTCCTGTGCTCTGGGCTCCCTCCGGACCCTGCTGGGGAGTACCCAGAGAGACTAACTAAGGGGTCAGCTGTGATCCAGGCCAGCGCCCTGCCCCGCACTGACCACTGACCCCCGCAGTGACCAC
>NW_026570956.1:47500-52500 GCF_027595985.1 Sorex araneus
TATGAACACGCCACGGGGAGCTTGCCAGGCTCTCCCATGAAAGCTTTGTAACTGTAAAAGAAAGACATATATAATATATATAAGGTTCTATGTATATATAGAAAATGTATTTTATATATATGTATATGTATATATATATATATGTAGCTGGAGTGAGAGCACAGCAGGTAGGGCGTTTGCCTTGCATGTGGACAACCCAGGTTTGATTCCTCCGTCCCTCTCGGAGAGCCCAGAAAACTCTCAAGAGTATCCCGCCCGCACGGCAGAGCCTGGCAAGCTCCCCGTGGCGTCTTCAATATGCCAAACACAGTCACGACAAGTCTCATCATGGAGACGTGACTGGTTACTGGTTACTGATTTGCTCGATCAAATCAATGAGCAATGGGATGACACTGATACAGCGATACAGTATATATATATATATATATATATATATATATATATATACACACTCCCTCCCCCTGTCTGCATCTCCAATTGCATATAACTGACAGCCCACCGAAATAAACTTCTCATTCAAGAAAAAAATTAAAAATTAAAAAATGAGAAGATTTTACCACAACCAGCCACGCAGTGACCATTATGGACGGCTAAGTGTGAGCAAAACCTGGTCTTCTTCCTCTGCAAAATGAGGTGCTAACAATATGCGTGTGTGTGTGTGTGTGTGTGTGTGTGTGTGTGTGTGGCAAGCCAAGTTGCCTCCGTCTTTCAATTTCAGGATTCCCCCGGCCTCGAGTTGTTTGTGTGAAACCGATTTCGAGTTGCCCCATCGCCCTGTGTGGCAAGGAGCGTCTCCAGATAAAAGCACCGTGAGTCACCCCAGGACCTTCCCACTTCCCGATAAGCGTCCTTATCAGCCCCCATGCGCCTGTGACATAAACCATCTCAGCGGGCAGTCGGCTAGGCCAGCGTCAGCACCCCCCCCCCCAAGGAAACTCCCCTCACCGCGGCGAGACCCAGATTCCTTGCAGCTAGCCCTGTTTTTCCTCTCAAAGAAAGTCTCAGAGGAAAACAGCAAGAGAGAGAGAGAGAGAGAGAGAGAGAGAGAGAGAGAGAGAGAGAGAGAGAGAGAAACGACGCAGCAAAGAGTGCGGTTATCTCTGGTAAAGTGCTGACCAGGCGACGTTCACGACTTTGATTTTCCATTTTTGGGGGGTCTCAGGGCTTCCTCCTGGCTCACTTCTGACTGTGCCCGGGTTTCACGTGGCATGCCGGGGGTCAAATCCAGTTTGGCCGCAGGCAAAGCAAATGCCCTAACGCCTACCTCACTGGCCCCGAACTTTTTTTTTTTATTAACATGCCACGGGTTTCATCTCAGTTCCCTTAATCTCCTGATTTTTTTTTTGCTTTTTTTGGTCCCACCCAGCGATGCTCAGGGGTTCCTCCTGGCTCTGCACTCAGGAATCACCCCTGGCAGTGCTCGGGGGACCCTATGGGATGCTGGGAATCGAACCCGGGCCGGCCGCATGCAAGGCAAATGCCCTCCCCGCTGTGCTATCACTCCAGCCCCCTAATCTCCTGATTTTTTTTTTATTCGGTTGTTTGGCTGTTTGTTTGGGGACCCCCAGCCATGCATGGGCGGGGGTCCTCCTGCCTCTGCCCTCAGGAGTCACGGCTGGAGGTCACCAGGGTAGTCAACGGGATGAGTAGGATGTAGTCCATCTCGTTCTCTCCTTCTCTCGGCCCCTAACCGACCTCTTTTAAGGATCAGGCACTGGGGACCCGGAACGATAGCACAGCGGTGAGGGCGTTTGCCTTGCACGGGGCTGACCCGGGTTCGATATCCAGCATTCCCCAAGCACTGCCAGGAGTGATTCCTGAGTGCAGAGCCAGGAGGAAGCCCTGAAGACTATTAGATGTCCCACCCATCCACCCCCGAAACAAGCGACAACAATAAAACACGTGTTTGGACTTCAGGCTTCACGAAACGGAGCTGATTTTCAGAAATGACTGGGTCGGGTCCACCAGTGAGGGGACGGGTCGTGGTACCAGAGAGAGCACGAACACCCCCATTCCCGCAAATGTCTCTTCAAAAGCAAGACAATGTCTCCACTATGAGTGGCAGCAAGAAAAACAGGAAGATTGCCCCACGGTTGGAAGCCGCCTCCTGAGCTGGGGGAGAAGGCGGCCGGGATGGAGAAGGGGTCACTGAGTCAGGGAGGGTTGGAGGGATGCTCGGGATGGGAGACGTGTGCTGAGAGTCAACAAAGGACCCACCGTGACGGCCTCTTGGTGTCTGTATTGCAAACCAGGATGCCCCAAAGCAGAGAGAGAGAGTGTGGGGGAGATTGTCTGCCATGGAGGCAGGGGGAGGGCGGGATGGGGGGACACTGGGGACATGGGTGGTGGGGAATGTGCACGGGTGGAGGGATGGGGGTTCCGTCACTGTGTGACTGAAACGTAATCATGCAAGTTTGCAAGGCTGTAACTGTGATTCATTAAAATTTATTAACATTCATTAAAATTTATTATTTATTTTTTTTTAAAAAAGCAAGTGCAAAGGAGGAGGCAAACGCCTGACGCTGCAAAGAATGCTGGCCTTTTTTTTTTTTTTAAAAAAAAAGGGACAATTGGGACCGGGAGGTCTCTAATTTCTGCGTGTGTGGGCGGGGCTCCCACTCTCTGGGATTCCACAGAAATGCAGTCTCAGCTCCGGCGAACACGGCCTCTTTCTTTCACGGGGACGCTCATGAAAGAAACTCACTCGCTAGGGTACCCGCCCCCACAGCCCGCCCCCTCCCCGGGCTGAATCGACGTGATTCACTGGGGACACTTTGGTCTGTGGCCCCCGTGACTCGCTATTTGCTGTTTTTCTAATCAGGCAGGGGGATTGCTTATTAATTAATTAATTAATTAATTAATTAATTAATTTTGCTGTTTTGGTCCCACCCGGTGATGCTCAGCGGTTCCTCCTGACTCTGCACTCACGAATGACTCCTGGCGGTGCTCAGGGGACCCTAGGGGATGCTGGAAATCGAACCCGGGTTGGCGGCGGGCAGGGCAAATGGTAGAAGTGGAAAGGGTAACCCCCGTTCAGAAGGTGAGGTCAGAGCATTGCTTACTCATCTACGAACTGTGTGTGTGTGATAGCGTCGTTTTCATCAGCCTCATCCACCTGCCTACTTACCCACTCCGCCACCCACCCACCCACCCACCCGTCCGTCCGTCCGTCGATCACCGGAACATTCCCAGAGCCTGCGAAACCCAAGGCAATGCACCAGTGAAGTGACTCCACGCCATCCGTCCACGCTGGGGGTGGCCGTGCTCAGCCAACAACTTGTCTCAAGTCCTAGAGTTGTTCTCCGCGTCTCAGACACCGTCTGCAGACACAGGCAACCCTCGCAAGACTCCTAGACCACCCATGACCCCTTCCAGGGAGAAAAAAAAAAATCAGAAAGCCCCTAAACCATTGTGGGTTTGTTGTTCTTGTTGTTGTTTTGGGTTGTTGTTTGGGGATCACAGCCAGGACTGGCTCCTACCTCTGCACTCAGGGATGGGGATGTTTAGGGGGTGCTGGGGGGGATCGACACCCGTAATTCTGAACTGACGCACAAGGTCAACTCGTCTAATCAGATGACGCTTCGTTTTGGGCCACCCTGCATTTGGCGGTGGTTGTCTGTCCGGGAGGAGATCACGAGACACACGGACACACCCGTCTGGCGGGAAAATGGTACCGTCAGCACTTTTCATGACAACGATGTCCAAGGAACTCACTGCACAGCCCCAAAGATATCACTGAGCGGGGCTGGAGCGAGAGCACAGCGGGGAGGGCGTTGGCCTTGCACGCGGCCGACCCGGGTTCAAATCCCAGCATCCCATAGGGTCCCCTGAGCACGGCCAGGGGTGATTCCTGAGTGCAGAGCCAGGAGGGACCCCTGTGCATCGCCGGGTGGGACCCAAAAAGCAAAAAAAGGTTCCTCCTGGCTCTGCACTCAGGAATTACCTCTGTGTCTCTCTTCATCTCTCTCTCCATCCGTCTCCATCTCTCTGCTTCATCTCTGCACCCCTCCCCCTCTCCCCATCTTTCCATCTCACCACACCTCTCCCCTCTCTCCTCTCTCCATCCCTCTGTGTCTCTCCCCATCATCCCTCCATCCCCCCTCTTTCTCTCTCACTGCACCTCTCCCCTCTCTCCATCTCTCCATCCTTCTGGGTCTCCCTTCATCCGCTCCATCTCTCTGTGTCTCTCTCCGATGTCTCTCCACCTTCTCCATCTCCCCTTCTTTCGATCTCCCCTTCTCCAACCCTCTCCCTCTCTCTTCATCTCTCTCTGTCTCTATCTCTCTCCACCATCTCTCCACCCTTCTCCATCTTCCTCTCTTTCTGTCTCACATCTCTCCTCTCTCCATCTCTATCCATCCTTCTGAGTCTCTTTTTCATCTCTCTCTCCACCTTCTCCATCTATCTCGCTGTCCCTCTCTCTCCATCTCTCCATCCCTCTTTGTCTCTCTTCATCTCTCTCATCATCTCTCCACCTTCTAATCTTTCTCTCTCACTACACCTCTCTCTATCTTTCCATCCCTCTGTCTCTCCTAGTCTCTCTCCATCACTCTTTGTCTCTCTTACCATCTTTCCACTTTATCCATCTCCCCATCTTTCTCTCTCACTACATCTCTCTCCTCTCTCCATCCCTCTGTGTCTCTCTCATCTCTCT
This sequence comes from Sorex araneus, assembly GCF_027595985.1. NCBI lineage: Eukaryota > Metazoa > Chordata > Mammalia > Eulipotyphla > Soricidae > Sorex > Sorex araneus. Next base: position 52,155 of record NW_026570956.1, read on the forward strand.
CCGTCATCTCTCCACCTTTCCCATCTCCCCATCTTCCTATCTCACCGTCCCTCTCTCTCCATCCCTCTGTCTCTCTTCATCTCTCTCCATCCATTTCCGTCTCTCCCCATCGTCTCTCCACCCTTCTCTGTCTCCCCATCTTTCTCTGTCACTATACCTCTCTCTCAATCTCTCCATCTCTCTCCACCTTCTCCATCTGCCCATCTTTCTATCTCACTCCGCCCCTCCCCTGTCTCCATCCCTCCATCCTTACGCGTCTCTCTTCATCTCTCTCCATCCCTCTGTGTCTCCATCGTCTTGACACCTCCATGTCCCCATCTCCCTGTCTCAGTGTCTCTCTCCTCTC
>NW_026570956.1:55000-97500 GCF_027595985.1 Sorex araneus
ATGTTGGCCGTTGGTGGGATTACACGGCGCCGGGATAGTCCCTGGGTGTGACCGCCTCGCTACTGGGAAATGGGGGATCTGGGTGGAGGAGGCCCAGTCCCAATCTGAGCAGGCTTGGAGGTCTCAGCCCCGGGTCCCACACACCTGGGTTCCTCTGCCGGTTCCTTCATACGTGAGGCTCACCCGAACGTGTGGAGAGGGGCCTTGAGCATGGCTGTGGGTGGGCTCCGGAGGTCTTTGGCCACGGGAGCTCTGCCAGGGGCAGGGAGGGAAACTGAAGCCCACCCACTCCAAGGGACCCCGGGAAGACAGCCAGGCACGGGGCCAAGATTATTATTATGATGAATATTAATATTAGTTCATGCAAACTACTTTTATTTATTTATTTATTTATTTTTGCTTTTTGGGGTCACACCCGGCAATGCACAGGGGTCACTCCTGGCTCATGCACTCAGGAATCACCCCCAGTGGTGCTCAGGGGACCCTATGGGATGCTGGGAATCGAACCCGGGTCGGCCGCATGCAAGGCAAACGCCCTCCCCACTGTGCTATCGCTCCAGCTCCAAACTACTTTTATTTTGATGGCTGAGCCCACTTGGACCGTTTGCTTCCAGGACCGAAACTCGCCGAGCACCCCGGAAGCACCCCCTCAGGCTGGACTTTCCTTCGGGCTCTTGGCAAAGGTGGGTGCTCTCTCTCCCAGAGGTGGGGAGGCAGGGGGCTACCACAACACGCGGCCGATTCAGGTTTCTCCAGAGTGGCCCCAGTGCAGAGCCAGGAGGAAGCCAACGAACACTCCACGGTGCGGCTCAAAAACAATTGAAGAAAAAAATCAGCAAAGGCAGGGGCAGGGCAGAGCCATTGGATAGTGGGGAGGGCGTTGGCCTGGCATGCGGCCGACTCGGGTTCGATTCCCAGCATCCCATAGGGTCCCCCCGAGCACCACCAGGGGTCATTCCTGAGTGCAGAGCCAGGAGGGACCCCTGAGCATCGCCGGGTGGGACCCAAAAAGGAAGAAAAAAAATTCAAGAAGGAAACATTCTTGGGGCTGGAGCGACAGCACAGCGGGGAGGGCGTTTGCCTGGCACGCAGCCGACCTGGGTTCGATTCCCAGCATCCCACAGGGTCCCCCCGAGCACTGCCAGGGGTGATTCCTGAGCACAGAGCCAGGAGCAACCCCTGAGCATCACCGGGTGGGACCCAACGAGAAAAGGAGAGAAAGGAACATCCTTTCCTTCACGGGCACTGCCCTGCACGGCTCGATTTTGCGTCTGCTGAGGGCGCACGGACCCCAGATGGGACCCAAACTTCCGTTGTCCCACTTTGGGGCCCCTAAGCCTGAAGGACTCCAGCCCTTGGCACGAATCTCTACAGCCGGCCTCGAACCCGGCCTCTCCCTGTCCTGTCCCCCTCCCCTCCACCATACGGGGTGCCTCAGTTTCCCCGAGTTCCTTAGCTGCTTCCTCCCTGTTTACATCCCCGAGACCTCAATTGCAGGCCTGCGAGGTGTGTGTGTGTGTGTGTGTGTGTGTGTGTGTGTGTGTGCGTGTGTGTGTCTCCGTCACCCACGCAGACGGGCGATTACCCGCGAGAGCCCCGCGGTCACCCCGGGCGATGCCCACGTAATTACACGGAGCGGGCGCGAGGCCAGCCCACGCCCTCAGCACCGAACACTTCCTGTCTGCGCGGGGCCCTCACAGCCCTCCCCGCTGGTCTCTCACCGTCCGTCCCTTCTCCCTCCCCCAATCCCTCGCCGGTGCCTCAGTCACCCGAATTTCTCTCACCACTGAGAGCCCTCAGCGTGGTGGGGACACGCACAGGAGCGGGTTTGATGTCCCGGGTGTCATCACGGATGACGCTTTCGTCCACTCCCGCGTGGCCGCAGAGAAACTCCAAGCGGGAGGACACCTGGGAAATTCGAGAGAGACTCCTGGTCCGGTGCTCACTGGGAAGGTCTTGGAGAGACTCCTGGTCCAGTGCTCACTGCAAAGATCTTCGGGAGATTCCGGGTCCAGTGGTCACTCAGAAGGTGCCAGAGAGACTCTTGGTCCAGCGGTCACTGGGAATATCCCGGGTAGACTCCTGGTCCAGTGCTCACTCAGGAAGTCCTGGGCAAACTCATGGTCCAGCGGTCACTCAGAAGGAACCGGGCAGACTCATGGGCCAGTGAACCCTGTGGGAAGGTCCCGAAGAGACTCCTGGTCCACTGGTCACTGGGAATGTCCCAGGGAGACTCCGGATCTAGTGGTCACTGGAAGGTTCCGGAGAGAGTCCTGCTCCAACGGTCACTTGGAAGGTCCCAAGGAGACTTTCAGTCCAGCGGTCAATGCAAGGTCCGCAGAAGACTCCTGGTCCAGCCATCACTTGGAAGGTCCCAGGGAGACTCGTGGTCCAGTGCTCACTCGGAAGGTCCAGGAAAGACTCATGGTCCAGTGGTCACTCAGAAGGAACCGGGCAGACTCATGGTCCAGTGGACCCTCTGGGAAGGTCCCGAAGAGACTCCTGGTCCACTGGTCACTGGGAATGTCCCAGGGAGACTCCTGGTCCAGTGCTCACTCAGAAAGTCCTGGGCAGACTCATGGTCCAGTGGTCACTCAGAAGGAACCGGGCAGACTCATGGGCCAGTGGACCCTCTGGGAAGGTCCCGAAGAGACTCCTGGTCCACTGGTCACTGGGAATGTCCCAGGGAGACTCCTAGTCCAGTGCTCACTCGGAAGGTCCCAAGGAGACTTTCGTTCCAGCGGTCCATGCAAAGGTCCCCAGAAAACTCCTGGTCCAGCGGTCACTTAGAAGGTCCCAGAGAGACTCCTGGTCCAGTGGTCACTGGGAAGGTCCTAGAGAGACTCCTGGATTGTGGACCCACTGGGAAGGTCCCGAGAAGAATTTTGGTCCAGCGGTCAGTCCGTGCAAAGGCCCCCAGGAGACTCCCGGTCCTGCGGGTACTGAGAAGGTCCCGGGCAGACTCCTGGTCCAGGGGTCACCGGGACGATTTCAGAGCCATGAGAGACACACACGTGCCTTGGTTGCCTGGCACCAGCCATGCCTCATGTGCATGTTCCCGTTGAGGATGCATGCGTGTTTCCCGGGAAACCCACCCAGGCAGGGGTGCTCGGGGTGGATGCTCGGAACTCTCCCCCGGGATCCAGCTCAGAGAAGGGTCCCGATCGTTTCCCAATGAGGCTGCAAGGACCCACAACGTTCAGGGGTCACTCCTGGCTGTGTGCTCAGGAATCACCCCTGGCGGTGCTCAGGGGACCCTATGGGATGCTGGGACTCGAACCCGGGTCGGCCACGTGCCAGGCCAACGCCCTCCCCGCTGGGCTGTCGCTCCAGCCCCTTAAATCCCTTTTCTGCGCTGATAATTGCTGTGGAGAGATCTGAGGGTACAGCTTGCTTTGGTTTACATATAATGACACGTTTGTGTGTTTGTGTACAGGATACGTGTATATGCATATAGACACACATAGATACATGCACGCGATTCATATGACATCAGTACAGATCAATGCACATATACAGATATACACATGCACACATTCGTAGAACACTAGTACATATCAATACACACATATACATTTATACACATGCAGCACATTCACATAACAGTACGTATCACATACACATACATTTATACGCAAGCATGCACATCCATATAACATTAGTGCATAATCAATGTACACATATGCATTTATACACATGCATGCAGATCCATGTAACAGTGCATATCAATGTACACATATGCATTTATACACATGCATGCAGATCCATGTAACACTAGTACATATCAATGTACACATATGCATTTATACACATCCACGCACATCCATAAAACATTAGTTCATATCAATACACACATATACATTTTTACACTTACACGCACACTCATATTACATTAGCACATGTCAATACACACATATACATTTATACACATGCAGCACATTCACATAACATTAGTATGTATCATATACACATACATTTGTATGCAAGCATGCACATCCATATAACATTAGTTCATGTCAATATACACATGCACATTTATACACATGCATGCATATTCATATAACATTAGTGCATATCAATATACACATATACATTTATACACATGCACGCACATCATCTAACAGTACGTATCAATATACACATATGCATTTATACACACGCACGCACATCCATGCAACATTAATGCATATCAATGTACACATGCATTTATACACATGCATGCAGATCCATGTAACATTAGTATACATCAATGTACACATATGCATTTATACACACGCATGCACATCCATGTAACATTAGTGCATATCAATGTACACATGTGCATTTATACACATCCACGCACATCCATAAAACATTAGTTCATATTAATACACACATACATTTTTACACATACACGCACTCATATTACATTAGCACATGTCATTATACACATATACATTTATACACATGCATGCACATCCATATAACATTACTACATATCTATATACACATTTGCATTTATACACATGCACGCACATCCGTCTAACACTCGTTCATATCAATATACAGATATACACATGTAAACCCATTCATATTAATCAGTACACATCAATATACATGTCATTCCTACATATCAAGTATGTTGTATACTTGCAACATTTGGGCTGCAGCGATAGCACAGGCGGGGAGGGCGTTGGCCTTGCACGCGGCTGACCCGGGTTCGATTCCTCCGCCCCTCTCGGAGAGCCCGGCAAGCTCCCGAGAGTCTCCCGCCCGCACGGCAGAGCCTGGCAAGCTCCCCGTGGCGTCTCCGAGATGCCAAACACAGTCACAACAAGTCTCACCGTGGAGACGTGACTGGCGCCCGCTCGAGCCCATCGATGAACACCGGGACGACAGTGAGACAGTGCAGTGCTTTGCAATTTTTATTTAGTTTTTGTCTGTTATTAAAACCAAAGGTGTTGTGTTTGCCGGGCTCCAGGTGTGGTACCTACACACTTTGGCTCGTTTGTCCTGTCTATACACCACGCACGGCGATGCTCCGGGCTCACTCACTCCTGGCTCTGCACTCGGGGAATCACCCCTGGTGGTGCCTTTGGGGTCCCGGGTGCCGAGGAACAGAACCCAGGTCAGCCACAGGCAAGGCCAACAGTTGCACCTGCCCGAGGAGGGGAAACAAAAATACTCAGCTGGTCTTGGGACAAGCTGGGTCTGCTCTGACCTTACTCTTCACTCAGTGCTCAGGAATCAGAGTCGGTGCGTGGGACGCCAGCTGGGTTGGCCACCTGCAAGGAAAGCGCTTAAACCGGCTCTAAATTGTCTCCAGGAGGGTCCCAACAACCTGTTTTTTTTTTTTTTGGAGGGGGTCTTGACATAGTCTAAAAAGTCTATTTAAGGAGGCAGCCAGGGCTGAGGAAGGCTGCATGGGGTGTGCCAGTAGTTCAGGTTGGACCCCTGGCACCGCCCAGTCCCCAGGGCAGGCGGCCTGCAGGGCTGGCCCAGGTCCCCTCCGCACTCCGCACCCGGGCGCGCGCGCGCCTTGGGCCTCGCCCTCCTCCCTGGGCCGCGAAGGAACTGGACTTGCAGCCACGCCCTCCTCCTCGCCCTGCCAGTGTCCCCGGCCCTGTCGCGCCGCGCCGGCTTCCTGCCCAGGACTCCCCCCGACCCCGCGCAAAGCGCAGGGGCTGCTGCAGCCGGGCCAATGCCCCCAGCGCGCGCGCGCGCACCCCGGGGACCCCGACCCGACCCGACCCGCTGCGCCCCGTCCCCCGGGTCCGCTGCGACTTGGAGCCACTCCTGCCTTCTCTTCCTCGTGTGTCCCCAGCCCGGTCTTCCGGCTCCGGGGCCGCGTGCAGAGCCCAGGGGGGGCGAGGGGGTGTAGCCTGGCCACTTCCGTGAGCGCGCGCGCATTTAGGGGACCCCTGCCCGCTGCCCACCCCGGGTCCCCGCCCCCCGCCCCCCGAGCCTTGTAGCCCTGCACTGCACGTCCTCCCAGGGTCCCGGTTCTGTCTTCTGGCCCGGGGCCGCGCGCCAAGCTCATGGGGACCAGAAGGGCCACGGTCCTGAGCGCGCGCACACTCCAGGGGACCCCCTACCCGCTGCGTCCCCCGGGTGGGGGGGGGTCTCTCGAGACTTGGGGCCACTCCCTCCTCTTCCTCCCCGTGTCCCCAGCTCTGTCTTCCGGCTTGGGGCCGACTGCTGAGCCCCGGGGGTCCAGCCCGTCCCCTTCCAGAGCGCGCGCGCATCCAAGGGACCCCTACCCGCGGCGTCCCCCGGGTCCCCAAGACTAGTAGCCACTCCCTCCTCTTCCTCCTAGTGTCCCCAGCTCAGTCTTCCGGCTTGGGGCCGCGTGCAGAGCCCAGGGGGTCCAGCTCCAGGGGAGTCCACCTCCCCGAGCGAGCGCGCATTCAGGGGTCCCCTACCCGCTGCGTCCCCCGGGGGGGTCTCTCGAGACTAGTTGCCACTCCCTCCTCTTCCTCCCAGTGTCCCCAGCTGTGTCTTCCGGCCTGGGGCCGCGTGCAGAGCCCCGGGGGTCCAGTCCGTCCCCTCCCCGAGCGCGCGCGCATCCAGGGGACCCCTACCCGCTGCGTCCCCCGGGGGTCCCTCGGGACTTGTAGCCACTCCCTCCTCTTCCTCCCAGTGTCCCCCAGCTCTGTCTTCCGGTCTGAAGCCGTGTGCAGAGCCCAGGGGGCTCCAACTCCAGGGGGTCCACCTCCCCGAGCGCGCGCGCATCCTGGGGACCCCTGCCCGGGGCGCCCCCCGGGTCCCCGGCGCCTTGTGGCCACGCCCTTCACGTCCTCCCAGTGTCCCCGGCTCCGTCTTCCGGCCCGGGGCGGCGCGCGGAGCCCATCGGGTCCCGCCCGGCCTCTCCCCGCGCGCGCGCCCCCCCCCCACACCCCGGGGACCCCCGCCAGCTGCGCCCGCCCGGACCCCCCGCGCCCAGGTTGCGCGCGCACTGGAGCGCGGCGCCGGCCCCTCCCCGCTGTCCCCCCGCCCCGAGGCGGAGCGCAGCGGCCGGACACGCCCCGTGGGGACCCACCCAGCGGGCGTGGACACAGCGCGCGCCCCGCCCCCCGCCCCCCACCCCGCCCCGGCCGCCGCGGGATGAGCCGCCGCGAGCCCGGCGACGCGCACCGGCCGCCGCCGGCCCCGCAGCGAGTGACCGCGGCCCGGCCCAGCCATTGTCCCCGCCGCGCCCTCGCGGGCCGGGGGGCGCGAAGCGGGGGGCGCCCCTGATGCCGCCGCCCGGCCCCGCGCGCCCATGGACGCGGCCGCCCAGGCCCAGCCCGAGCCCCGGGAGCCGCCCGGGGACGCCGCCACTGCCCCCGCCGCTGCCCCCGCCGCCGACGGCGCGCCCGGCCCGCCCGCCTACCGCCTGCAGGACCTGGACACGCTGGCCACCGTCGGTGAGTCCCGCCCGCGCGCACAAAGGGGCCCCTCGGGGACCCGCGGGCGCGCCGCCCCGGGCCCCGCGCGCCCACCCGCGCCACCCCTGGGTGCCCCCCGGGCCCCGCGCGCCCACCCGCGCCACCCTCGGGGGCCCCCCGGCCCGGCCGCGCCCACCCGCGCCCCGGCCGCGCGCCCCAAACTTTCCAAGGGGGCCGCGCGCGCGCGCCGGCGGAGGAGCGCGCGGGGAGAGGGGCCGCCCGCGCCCGCGCCGCGGGGATGCTGCGCCCCGGGACTCGCGGCCGGGGGTCCACGGCCCGCCCGGACCCTCAGCCGGGGGCCAGCGACCAGCCGGACCCTCAGCCGGGGGCCAGGGACCAGCCGGACCCTCAGCCGGGGGCCAGGGACCAGCCGGACCCTCAGCCGGGGGCCAGGGACCAGCCGGACCCTCAGCCGGGGTCCAGCGACCACCCGGACCCTCAGCCGGGGGCCAGGGACCAGCCGGACCCTCAGCCGGGGGCCAGGGACCAGCCGGACCCTCAGCCTGGGGCCAGGGACCAGCCGGACCTTCGCACCCAAGGGCCAGGGCGCACACGGGCCCCAGCGCTGCTCAAAGCCCACCCGGACCCTCAGCCGGTGTTCACAGGCTCAGCAGACACGGGAGGGGACAGAGGGGCTCGCATGGTGCTCGGGCACTCGGGCAAGGGGTGTGTGTGTGTGTGTGTGTCTGTCTGTCTGTCTGTCTGTCTCTGTGTGTCTATGTGCCTATTTCTCTGTCTGGGTCTGTCTGTGTCTTTGTGTGTCTGTGTAAGTGTTTGTGTGTCTGTGTGCCTGTTTCTGTGTGTCTGTGTGTGTCTGTGTTTGTGCCTGTTTGTGTGTTTGTATGTTTGTGAGAGGAAGAGAGAAAGAGATTTTTGTGTGTGTATCTGTTTTTGTGTGTGTCTGGGTGTTTGGGTCTGTATCTGTATTTGTGTGTGCGTTTGTATGTTTCTGTGTATGTCTGTGTGCATGTGTTTGTGTGTCTGTGTTTGTTTATGTGTGTGTGTCTATGGGTGTGTCTGTGTACCTGTGTGTCTGTGTATTTCTGTGTGTCTGTCTCTGTGAGTTTGTGGGTGTGTCTGTGTCTCTATGTTTGTTTATCTGCGTGTCTGCATCTGTGTGTGTGCGTGTGTGTCTGTGTGTCTGTGTGTGTCTGTCTGTGTCTTTATGTTTGTTTATTTGTGTGTCTGTGTGTGTGCCTGTGTGTCTGTGTGTGTCTGTCTGTGTCTCTATGTTTGTTTATTTGCGTGTATGTGTCTGTGTGTGTGCCTGTGTGTCTGTGTGTGTCGGTGTGTCTGTGTGTGCATATGTGTCTGTGTATTTGTGTATCTGTGTGTCTGTGTCAGTGTGTGTTTGTGTGTGTGTGCATGTGTGTGTCTCTGTGGCTGTGTATATCTGTGTCTCTGTGTCTTTGTGTGTGTGCATATGTGTCTGTGTGTGTACTTGTGTATTTGTGTGTGTGTGTGTGTGTAGCCGGGATGGGGACCCCACTTCTTGCCCTACCCTGCCATCTGTCTGCTCTCCCCAGACTTTGCGTGTCCGGGAGAGTTTGTGGGTATCACCCGCGTTCCCCGTAACTTGGTTCCGTGTCCCCGGGTCGGGTCAGCACACCACCCCCCCCCCCGGCCACTCTGGGCACGGCCAGGCCCCAGCCGGACCCCGGTGGCTTCTGGGCAGCTCTGGCCGCTGGGGCGGGGTCACGGGGTCACGGGCGTGTGGGTGCCGGGAAGCCAGGCCTGGCCCGGGGGTCTCCGGCTGCCCCGGGAGTCTGGGGTTGGGGCCGTGGGGGGGTTCAGGGACACGTGCTGGGCTGGGGGCTGCGGCCTGGGTCCTCGGGGGTCTGTGCCCCTCGCAGTCCTGGGAAGGGGTCGGTCAGTGGTGGGCGGGGCTTTGTGGGGAGAGAGACAGAGACAGAGACAGAGAGACAGAGACAGAGACAGAGAAAGAGGGGGAGAAAGAGGGACAGGGAGAGAGAGACAGAGACAGAGAAAAGAGACAGAGAGAAAGAGAGGGAGAAGAAGAGAGGAAGAGAGAGCGAGAGAGGGGAACAGACAGACAGGAAGACAGGATGACAGAGAAAGAGAAAGGGAGAGAAGGAGAGAGGGAGATAAAGAGGAAGAGAGAAAGAGAAAGAGAAGGGAGAGAGACCGGAAGAGAGACAAGGAGAGAGATAAGGAGGAAGAGAGAGAGAGAGAGAAAGAGAAAGAGAAGGGAGAGGGACCGGAAGAGAGACAGGGAGAGAGAAATAAAGAGGAAGAGAGGGAAAGAGAGGAAGAGAGAGACAGGGACACAGAGAATGACAGGAAGAGAGAGACAGAAAGGGAGAGAGGCAGGGAGAGAGGGAGGTAAAGAGGGAGAGAGGGAGAGGGACAGAGAGAAAGAGAAAGGAAAGGGAGAGAGACAAGAAGAGAGACAGGGAGAAGAAATAAAGAGGAAGAGAGGGAGAGAGAGGAAGAGAGACAGGGAGATAGATAATGACAGAGGAAGAGAGAGAGGGAGAGAGGGAGATAAAGAGAAAGAAATGAAATAAATAAATAAATAAAGAACGAGAAAGAAAGAAAGAAAGAAAGAAAGAAAGAAAGAAAGAAAGAAAGAAAGAAAGAAAGAAAGAGAGAAAAAGAGAGAAAGAAACGTAGGAAGGAAGGAAGGAAGGAAGGAAGGAAGGAAGGAAGGAAGAAAAGGGAGAGAGACAAGAAGAGAGAAATAAACAGGAAGAGAGGGAGAGAGACAGGGAGATAGAGAATAACAGAGGAAGAGAGAGACAGAGAGAGACAGGGAGAGAGGAAAATAAAGAGGAAGAAAGAGAGAAAGAAAAGGGAGAGAGACAAGAAGAGAGAGGGAGAGAGAAATAAAGAAGAAGAGAGGGGGGAGAGAGGAAGAGAGAGACGGAGATAGAGAATGACAGAGGAAGAGAGGGAGGCAGAGAGATAAAAGGAGAGAAGCAGGAAGAGAGATAAAGCAGAAGAGAGAGAAAGAGAAAGGAGAGGGAGAGAGACAGGGAGAGAAATAAAGAGAAAGAGCGAGAGGGAGAGAGAGAAAGAGAAAGGGAGAGAGACAAGAAGACAGAAAGGGAGAGAGGGAGAGAGGTAGGGAGAGAGAGAAGAAAGAGGGAAAAAGAGAGGGAGAGAGGGAGAGAGGAACGGAGAGGGAGTCAGGGAGAGAGAAGAAAGGGAGAGAGAGAGAAGAGAGAGACGGAAAGAGATGAAAGAGGGAGAGAGAGGAAAGAGGGAGAGGGAGAGAAGGGAGAGAGAGGGAGAGAGAAGAAAGAGGGAGAGAGAAAAGAAAGAGGAGAGGGAGAAGAGAGGGAGAGAGAGAGAAGAAAGAGAGGGAAAGAGAGGGAGAGCGAGACGGAAAGGGAGAGGAGAGAGCGAGAGAGAGGAGAGTGGGAGAAGAGAGAGAGAGGGAGAGAGGAAAGAGGGAGAGAGAGGAGAGAGGGAGAGGGAGAGAGAGAAGAAAGAGGGAGGAGAGAAGGAAGAGGGAGAGAGAGGAAAGAGAGGGAGAGGGAGAGAGAGAGAGAAGAAAGAGGGAGGGAAAGAGGCGGGAGAATCGGAATCAGGATCATCCCGGCCTCCCCCTCCTCCCTCCCCCCTCCTCCCTCCCCCCCAGAGCCCGTGGGGGGCCCCTCCCCCTCCCCCTCCCCCCATGTCCCCCCCACCCCGCCCTGGGAAACAGGGAGCACTTGGCCCCGAGTCCCCGCCGCCCGCCCGCCGCCCCGGCCCCTGTCCCGGCCTGTGTTCCTGTTGTCGTTGTGGGGTGCGGGGGCCGGGGCGGGCGGGGGGCCGGGCCCGGGGGTGCTCTGGGCCTCGGGGGCACCCCAGGGCCCCTCCGAGTCATCGCGGCCGTAAAAATAGACGCCCGGGGCCCCCGGGGGCCGTGTGCGGGCGGCGCTGCCTGGTTTCCTCAGCCACACGCTCGCACCTGCTCCCCCGGGCCCGGGGCACGCCCGCCGCGAGGAGCACTTCCTGCGGGGCTCTCTGGGTGTGTGTCTGTGTGTGTCTGTGTGTGTCTGTGTGTGTCTGTGTGTGTGTCTGTGTGTGTCTGTGTGTCTGTGTGTTTGTGTGTCTGTGTGTGTGTCTGTGTGTCTGTGTGTGTCTGTGTGTCTGTGTGTCCATGTGTGTGTCTGTGTCTGTGTGTGTGTCTGTGTGTCTGTGTGTCCATGTGTGTGTCTGTGTGTCTGTGTGTGTATCTGTGTCTGTGTGTCTCTGTGTGTCTCTGTGTGTCTGTGTGTCTGTGTGTCCGTGTGTGTCTGTGTGTGTATCTGTGTGTCTGTGTGTGTCTCTGTGTGTCTGTGTTTGTATGTGTCTGTCTCTTTGAGTCTGTGTGTCTGTGTGTCTGTGTGTGTCCGTGTGTGTGTGTCTGTGTGTCTGTGTTTGTGTGAGGTGGTGACACGCCTGCTCTGCAAGGAGCACTTCCTGGGGGTGTCTGTGTGTGTGTCTGTGTGTCTGTATGTGTCTGTGTGTCTCTGTGTGTGTCTGTGTGTGTCTGTGTTTGTGTGTGTCTGTGTGTCTCTCTGTCTGTATGTGTCTGTATGTCTGTGTCTGTGTGTCTGTGTGTGTGTCTGTGTCTCTGTGTGTGTCTGTGTGTCTGTGTGTGTCTGTTTGTCTTTTTGTCAGTGTGTCTGTGTGTGTCTGTGTCTCTGTGTGTCTGTGTGTGTGTCTGCGTGTGTCTGTGTGTCTGTGTCTCTGTGTGTCTGTGTGTGTGTCTCTGTGCATCTGTGTGTGTGTCTGTGTGTGTGTGTGTCTGTGTGTGTGAGGTGGTGACATGCCCGCCATGCAAGGAGCACTTCCTGGGGGTGTCTCTGTGTGTCTGTGTGTCTGTGTGTGTGTCTGTGTGTATATGTCTGTTTCTGTGTCTGTGTGTGTCTGTGTGTATGTCTGTGTGTCTGTGTGTGTGTGATGTGGTGACATGCCTGCTCTGCAAGGAGCACTTCCTGGGTGCACCCCCGGCCGGGGGAGAAGGGGACCAGCAGGACTCTGTGTGTGTGTCTGTGTGTCTCTGTGTGTGTCTGTGTGTGTGTCTGTGTGTGTCTGTGTGTTGTGGTAGTGATGTGCCCGCTCTGCAAGGAACACTTCCTGGGCGCGCCCGGGGCCAGGGGAGAAGGGGGACCAGCAGGACTGTGTGTGTGTGTGTGTGTCTGTGTGTGTCTGTGTGTGTGTTTGTCTGTGTGTCTCTGTGTGAGGCGGTGATGCTCCCAGTCTGTATTTGTGCGTTGTGTCTGATGTATTTGTGTATTGTGTGTGTATGATGCGTTTTTGTGTTGTGTATATGATGTATTTGTGTATTGTGTATATGACGCATTTGTGTATATGACGCATTTGTGCATATGACGCATTTGTGCGTTGTGGATATGACGTATTTGTGTATCGTGTGTGACATATTTGTGTGTTGTGTATATGACACATTTGTGTTTATGAAGTATTTGTGTATCATGTGTGACACAGACACACTTGTGTGTTGTGTATATGACGCATTGTGCCTTGTATATATGAAGTATTTGTGTATCGTGTGTATGACGCATTTGTGCATTGTGGATGTGATGCATTTATGCGTTGTGTATATGATGTATTTGTGCATTGTGTGTATGACACATTTCTGCATTGTGTATGTGACACGTTTGTGCATTGTGTTGATGACGTACTTGTTTATTGCGTGCATGACGCATTTGTGCGTCGTGCATAGGACGCATTTGTGCGTTGTGTACTTGCCGTACCTATGTGTTGTGTATGTGTCGCATTTGCACCTTGTGCATATGAGGGCCCAGTCGCTGTGTCTCCCGGGGCCTGGGGGTGTGTTTGGCGGAGGGGACTCCTGCCGAGTTGTGACAGTGCTCGGGTGAGCTTGGAGGCCCCCGGGGCCCCGCTGGAAGTGTGGTGTTTCCTGCGGGGTGTGATGGGTGTGACGCCTGCATCCCCCTGGACAGTGCAGGGCGGAGCTGGACGCTGGATGGACTCGCTGAGCACCGACACTTTGTTGTTGTTGTTTTGTCTTTGGGGGTCATTGTTACTGTTACTGTTTTGTCGTTACTGTTACACATGTTACTGTTTTGTCGTTACTGTTGTCGTTTTGTTGTTATTGTTTCATTTTGTGTGTTGTCTGTTGCTTTGTCTTTTGGCCACGCTCAGGGCTGACCCCCAGCTCTGCACTCAGGAATGACTCCTTGGCGGTGCTCGGGGGGTGGGGTGGGGGGAACCGCAGGGGATGCCGGTGATCGAACCCGGGCCCCTTCTCTGGCCACCTCTTCCTCACAGAGCCTGGCCCGCAGGGGTCAGGGTGGCCCCTTTTCGGGTGCGGTGCGGCCTGGTTGGAGCCGGGCCCCGGGGGGACGGCTCTCCTGGACGGCGTCCACACTGCTGAGGGCTGTCGGTGTTCACTGTGCCGACGTGTCCACACTGCTGAGGGCTGTCGGTGTTCACTGTGCCAACGTGTCCACACTGCTAAGGGCTGTCGGTGTTCACTGTGCCGATGTGTCCACACTGCTGAGGGCTGTCGGTGTTCACTGTGCCGACGTGTCCACACTGCTAAGGGCTGTCGGTGTTCACTGTGCCGACGTGTCCACACTGCTAAGGGCTGTCGGTGTTCACTGTACCGATGTGTCTACACTGCTAAGGGTTGTAGGTGTTCACTGTACTGATGTGTCCACACTGCTGAGGGCTGTAGGTGTCCACTTGGTACCAGTGTGTCCACACTGCTAAGGGCAGTCAGTGTTCACTGTGCCAATGTGTCCACACTGCTAAGGGCTGTAGGTGTTCACTGTGCCGATGTGTCTACACTGCTAAGGGTTGTAGGTGTTCACTGTGCCGACGTGTCCACACTGCTAAGGGTTGTCAGTGTCCACTGGGCACCAATGTTTCCACCCTGCTAACGGCTGTTAAGTGTCCACTGTGCTGATGTTTCTACTGTGTTAGGGACAGTAGGTGTCCACTGGGTACCGGCGTGGCCACACTGCTAAGGGCTGTTGGTGTTCACTGTGCCGATGTGTCCACACTGCTAAGGGCTGTCGGTGTCCACTGTGCCGATGTGTCTACACTGCTGAGGGCTCTCGGTGTTCACTGGGCACCAATGTTTCCACCCTGCTAACGGCTGTTAAGTTTCCACTGTGCTGATGTTTCTACTGTGCTAGGGACTGTAGGTGTCCACTGGGTACTGGCGTGGCCACACTGCTAAGGGCTGTCGGTGTTCACTGTGCTGATGTGTCCACACTGCTAAGGGTTGTCCGTGTTCACTGTGCTGATGTGTCCACACTGCTAAGGGCTGTCGGTGTTCACTGTGCCGACGTGTCCACACTGCTAAGGGCTGTCGGTGTTCACTGTGCCGACGTGTCCACACTGCTAAGGGCTGTCGGTGTTCACTGTGCCGACGTGTCCACACTGCTAAGGGCTGTCGGTGTTCACTGTGCCGACGTGTCCACACTGCTAAGGGCTGTCGGTGTTCACTGTGCCGACGTGTCTACACTGCTGAGGGCTGTCGGTGTTCACTGTACCGACGTGTCCACACTGCTGAGGGCTGTCGGTGTCCACTGTACCGACGTGTCCACACTGCTAAGGGCTGTCGGTGTTCACTGTGCCGACGTGTCCACACTGCTAAGGGCAGTCGGTGTTCACTGTACCGACGTGTCCACACTGCTAAGGGCTGTCGGTGTTCACTGTGCCGACGTGTCCACACTGCTAAGGGCTGTCAGTGTTCACTGTGCCGACGTGTCCACACTGCTAAGGGCAGTCGGTGTTCACTGTGCCGACGTGTCCACACTGCTAAGGGCTGTCGGTGTTCACTGTGCCGATGTGTCCACACTGCTAAGGGCTGTCAGTGTCCACTGTACCGTCATGTCCACACTACTAGGGACAATAGATGTCCACTGGGTACCAGTATTTCCGCAGTGCTCAGGGCTGCGGACACCCACCCTGGGTCCCTCCTTATCCCTCACTGCCACCCACTCTTTTTTTGTTGTTGTTGTTGCAGGTGTTGGGAAGTAAGAACAACTAAGGCTTCACTGTGTCACTGTCATCCCGTTGTTTGTTGATTGACTCACACGGGCACAGTAACATCTATTCCTCCCAGCCCTGAGATTTTTATTTTTATTTAATTTAATTTAATTTAATTTAATTTAATTTTTTCCTTTTTGGGTCCCACCCAGTGATGCTCAGGGGTCCCTTCTGGCTCTGCACTCAGGAATCACCACCCCTGGCGGTGCTCGGGGGACCCTATGGGATGCTGGCAATCGAACCCGGGTCGGCCGGGTGCAAGGCAAACACCCTCCCCGCTGTGCTGTTGCTCCAGCCCATGTTTGGCGTCTCAGACACGCCACGGGGGGAGGGCCGGGGGGGCTTGCCAGGCTGTGCCCATGCGGGCGGGAGACCCTCGGGAGCTTGCCGGGCTCCCCGAGAGGAATGTACGTGTTACTCTCCATGATTTGTTGCCTGCTGTCGGAACTGCATCAACTATGGTTGTGGTGATGATGGAGAATGGGTACGAACTGTGTTCTAAGGGGTCCGGAAAGCAGCCTGGAGCAGGGCGGCTGCCGGGGGCCTGAGTCCCTGGGGGCGGGGAAGATTCCCAAGGACGTGACTCAACCGTGAACATGACGTAAAGGACCGAGAAAAAGCAATCCCGGGTATTAGGAGTGCCTGATGGAATGGGGGGTGTGCCTTGGGAGCACTGTGATGGGAGTAACTCAGCCAATCTCAGCTTCCTGGTTTTGGGGAGTGGTGGAGCGAGGACAAACCACTGTTCGGCAAGACCTACGTCCTGCCGTGTCCACGGCACTCAGGGTTGCACACGTGTCCGTACCAGGTAAGGTGCACGGACCGTCACGCGTGCACCGGTACATCCCTGCCCCACCCCGGTGAGTAAGTGCATGTTGATGGGGAAATTTTGGTTCCGTGTTTCGGGGCAGAGCGGCATGCGGAGGGGGTGTGGTACTCTCACAGTGCTCACACACCCCGAGAGGGGCCGGCTGTGATCCCCACAAGCCTCCTACCCCGTCCGCCATGTGTCTCCTCCCGGAGATGCTTCCGGAAGGTCACACGCCGCCTCCACGCTGCACGCCAGGCTTTCCCTGGTCCGCCCTGCCTTGGTCACGCTCTCCTGAGTGTCCCTGCACCCAGCCCGTTGCCGGTGCTGCTGCAGGACAACACGGGGTTTGTTTGTCCTTCCGGCCGTGCCACAGGGACTCAGTTTACCTTCCTGCAATGGCCTCTGTGCATGGACCCAGGAAGACTGTTAATATTGTGCTTTGTGACTTGGGAACTGACCAACTCCTGACATCTGCCTTCTCGACTCAGTTTCCCCTAGTTCCTGGGCAGCCCCGAAAGCAGGGTCCCGACGAGGGACGGGATGGGCCCAGGGCACGCGGTGAGCTACCCGGGCATCGAAATGGGCCTGGCCAAAGCGCCACACGGTTCTCAGGTGTGAGTTCAGAACATGGTTATGCACAAACGCTGTCGTGATCGCAGGGTCCGAGACTCGGACCCTGCTGGGGTTCGGGAAACTGACCTGGCCTGAGCACTGGGGTCTGGAGTAGATACTGAAATGTCCTCAGGAAGAACCAGACTTTAAGTGAGATATGTCTCTTATGGACTGGAGTGACAGCACAGCGGTTGGGCGTTTGCCTTTCACGTGGCCGACCCGGGTTCGATTCCTCCGCCCCTCTCGGAGAGCCCGGCAAGCTCCCGGGAGTCTCCCGCCCGCACGGCAGAGCCTGGCAAGCTCCCCGTGGCGTCTTCGAGATGCCAAACACAGTCACGACAAGTCTCACCGTGGAGACGTGACTGGCGCCCGCTCGAGCCCATCGATGAGCAACGGGACGACAGTCACAGTGACATCTCGTACTGTGCTCCTACAGGAAGGACAGTGCTCGAAGGTGAACTAAGTTCCCTGTGGCAAGGCGGAAAGGACAGACCCCCATGGTGGTCCTACAGGTGGCCTCGCCTGGGTGGGATTCTTCTTCTTCGGCGGCCACTGCTGAGAGATCTGGAGGGTGGTGGCGGGACCCTCGTTCTCCCCGTTTACACCGCGGCAAACCCTGTGGACGCCGGAAGAGAGGCTGGAGAGAGAGAGAGAGAGAGAGAGAGAGAGAGAGAAAGAGAGAGAGAGAGAGAGAGAGAGAGAGAGAGATTCCTCGGGGGTCCCAATGCCGGCCGTGTGCGGGGCCGGCCCTGCTCCAGCCTTGCCTGTGTGTCCTCGCAAACACAGAACCGCACTCTGGCCCGCGGTAGCTCTGAGTTGGGAGAGACATTGCGGAATGACGATTCCTGGCCGGTGGCCTCCGCGCCCGCCCCAGGGTGCCATGAGCTATCGACCGACCGTCTTTCTTCTTGCATGTTACCTGCCGAGAGGGCAGCGAGGGCGGGATGCAGTTCGCACCGGCGACTGCGGCAGATGCTTCCGAAACTGCAAGAGAGGGGGCGGGAGCGAGAACACAAGTGGGGAGGGCGTTGGCCTGGCATGCGGCCGACCCGGGTTCGATCCCCGGCATCCTGTAGGGTCCCCTGAGCACCGCCAGGACTCATTCGTGAGTGCAGAGCCAGGAGGAACCGCTGAGCATCGCCGGGTGGGACCCAAAAGGCGAAATAAATTTATTAATAAATTTATTCATTAATATTATTAATAATTAATAATTTATCAGCAGATTTATTTATTAATAAATAAATTTATTGATGATAATTGCCCGCTCGAACAAATCGATGAGCAACGGGATGACAGTGACAGTGACAGTGTCTGGATTTCTCCAGTGGTCAACTCTGGGTGGGTCTGGTGAGATAGGGGCCTAGCACAGGGTCTATTCCTCTGTCATTTGGGTCTCTGGAATAGTTACTCTAGCATATGATGGCTGTCTCCAATAGTTACTCTAGGACGTGGATCTCTGGAATAGTTACTCTGTGTGCATCTCTCTCATAATTAGTTACTCTATGCAGCTCTCTCATAATGAGTTACTCTGTATGCATCTCTCTCATAATTAGTTACTCTGTATGCATCTCTCATAATTAGTTACTCTGTGTGGATCTCTCTCATAATTAGTTACTCTATGCATCTCTCTCATAATTAGTTACTCTGTATGCGTCTCTCATAATTAGTTACTCTGTGTGGATCTCTCTCATAATTAGTTACTCTGTATGCATCTCTCTCATAATTAGTTACTCTGTATGCATCTCTCATAATTAGTTACTCTGTGTGGATCTCTCTCATAATTAGTTACTCTATGCATCTCTCTCATAATTAGTTACTCTGTATGCATCTCTCATAATTAGTTACTCTGTGTGGATCTCTCTCATAATTAGTTACTCTCTATGCATCTCTCATAATTAGTTACTTTAGCACATGGATCTAGTAATAGTTACTCTGTGTGGATGTCTTTCATAATTAGTTACTCTGTATGCATCTCATAATTAGTTACGCTATGCATCTCTCTCATAATTAGTTACTCTGTATGCATCTCTCTCATGATTAGTTACTCTAGCGCATGGATCTGGTAATAGTTACTCTAGCATATAGTGGCTCTCTCTGCAGTGGTTACTCTGGCACATGGATCTCAGTAATAGTTACTCTGTGTGGATCTCTCTCATACTTAGTTACTCTGTATGCATCTCTCTCATAATTAGTTACTCTAGCACATGGATCTAGTAATAGTTACTCTGTGTGGATGTCTTTCATAATTAGTTACTCTGTATGCATCTCATAATTAGTTACTCTATGCATCTCTCTCATAATTAGTTACTCTGTATGCATCTCTCTCATAATTAGTTACTCTAGCGCATGGATCTAGTAATAGTTACTCTAGCATATGGCGGATCTCTCCAATGGTTACTCTAGCACATGGATCTCAGTAACAGTTACTCTGTGTGGATCTCTCTCATAATTAGTTACTCTGTATGGATCTCTGTCATAATTAGTTACTCTGTATGCATCTCTCTCATAATTAGTTACTTTAGCGCATGGATCTAGTAATAGTTACTCTAGCATATGATGGCTCTCTCCAATGGTTACTCTATCACATGGATCTCAGTAACAGTTAATCTGTGTGGATCTCTCTCATAATTAGTTACTCTGTATGGATCTCTCTCATAATTAGTTACTCTGTATGCATCTCTCTCATAATTAGTTACTCTGTATGCATCTCTCATAATTAGTTACTCTGTATGCATCTCTCTCATAATTAGTTACTTTAGCACATGGATCTAGTAATAGTTACTCTAGCATATGATGGCTCTCTCCAATGGTTACTCTATCACATGGATCTCAGTAACAGTTACTCTGTGTGGATCTCTCTCATAATTAGTTACTCTGTATGCATCTCTCTCATAATTAGTTACTCTGTATGCATCTTTCTCATAATTAGTTACTCTAGCGCATGGATCTAGTAATAGTTACTCTAGCATATGGCAGATCTCTCCAATGGTTACTCTAGCACATGGATCTCAGTAACAGTTACTCTGCATGGATCTCTCTCATAATTAGTTACTCTGTATGCATCTCTCATAATTAGTTACTCTGTATGGATCTCTCATAATTAGTTACTCTGTATGCATCTCTCATAATTAGTTACTCTGTATGCATCTCTCATAATTAGTTACTCTGTATGCATCTCTCTCATAATTAGTTACTCTGTATGCATCTCTCATAATTAGTTACTGTAGCACATGGATCTCTGTAATAGCTGCTGTGACATATGGATCTCTCTAACAGTTACTGTAGCATATGAAACTCTGTAATAGTTACTGTAGCATACGCGAATCTCTCTCATAGTTACTCTAGCATCGAGATTTCTGGAATAGTTACTCTAGCGTAGGGCTCTCTCTAATAATTAATTTAGCACATGGACCTCTGACCTCCGCCCTTCTCGGAGAGCCCGGCAAGCTCCCCGTGGCATATTCGATATGCCAAACACAGTAACAATAAGTCTCACAATGAGAGACGTCACTGGTGCCCGCTCAAGCAAATCAATGAGCAACGGGATGACAGTGACAGTGACAAATCTCTGTAATAATGACTCTAGCATATAGATCTCATTTAATGGCTCACTGTAGCACATGGATCTCTGTCATCGTTACTTAGCGTGTGGATTTCTCTCGCAGTTACTCGAGCGTTTGGATCTTGGCAGGGTTCGAGGCTTGCACGGGTGTCCCCAGTGACTAAGTCTGGACAGGAATCTTCTCCCCAGTGGTCAGCTGGGGCCTGCAGGTCCCTCTGCTGGTTGGTTCTGGCGTAGGGATCTCCCCAGGGGAGACCCAGGCAGGTGGTCGGGGCCAGTGGCCACTCCGGGAGCTCGGCCGTCTGCAGTGCTCATGAGCACGGGGGCTTAGAGCACCCCAGGAACGGGACATTCGGCCGCAGGACACAGCAGCTGTCTGTCTGCCTGTGTGTCTGCCCCAGCAGGAGGCGGGTGTGGTTCCCGGCAGGAATGAGGAACCCTCGACGTGCTGGCACTGCATCTGCGGGGAGTCACTGCGCGGAGTCACGCGCGCGCACACACACACACACACACACACACACACACACACACACACACACACTCTGGGCGGTGCCGGGAAGGGTTAATTTGATTCAGGGAAGCCCCTCCCATGGCCTGGAATTCTTCCCCCGCGTGCAGGAACTAATTGCCACCTGCAGTGACCCCCTTCTGTCAGGCCACACCCAGAACCCGTGCTAGTGATAAGGGGTCCCTGGACGCACTGGGTCGGGGGGGAGCGGGGGAGGTGGTTCAGGGCTTGGCCGGCTCTGAGCCTCACCTCAGAGCACCAGGCTCCCTTGGGCACCCCTCAGGGTCACCCCATGAGGTGTCCCAGCAGGAGGCGGGTGTGGTTCCCGGCAGGAATGAGGAACCCTCGATGTCGACCCGGGTTCGAATCCCAGCATTCCGTAGGGTCCCCCGAGCACCGCCAGGAGTGATTCCTGAGTGCAGAGCCAGGAGGAAGCCCTGAGCATCGCCGGGTGGGACCCAAGAAGCCAAAAACAAAACAAAAATGAAAAGAATGAGAATAGGGAAGAATAAAAGATGCTCCGGAGAGCTGGGAGGCAGAAAGGTTAATTCTGGGGAGTAGAAGGGAAGAAGGAGAGAAGTTGCTCCCCGCGGGAAGGAACTGAGTCGGGTTCCAAGGGGACTGTCTTGGAACCGCTTTGAAGACGCTCTCGGGTCAATTGAGTTTCTGATCACTAGAGCCAGGCTCCTCGGCGCCCCTTTGAGGTGGAAATCGGGGCCTTTTACATTTCTTCCCCAGTGACCGGTCACGGAATTTGCCGGAATTTGCCGGAGAAGGCTCTTCCCGCAGACCCTTCTTGCAGGTGGAAATTTGGAGCTTGACATTTCTTCCTCATTGACCACTGTTCCCCGGGGTGGAGGGGGGTTGGGGGGTGGGGGGTGTGTGTGTGTGTCAACTATTTACTGGCGGCTGTCATGGTCCTGGGGTGTCTTTCTAGCTGGGGAGCTTTGCGGACGCCCTGTGTGTGTGTGTGTGTGAACTATTTACTGGTGGCTGTAATGGTCCCGGGGTGTCTTTCTAGCTCAGAGCCTTGCGGACGCCCTGTGAGCTCGGTCAGCTCCGGGGCCGGATTTCAGGGTCCGGCCGAAATCCTGGGACGCTGAGACTGGGCCTCGCGGATGAAGGATGCGTTAGGTGGGTGCGGGGAGGGGAAACTGAGGCAGCCTCCTTCAGGGGGACCCGGCTGGGCGGGGCGGCCTCTGGGCGTGCGGGGGTCCTTCGGGCAGTGCCTGTGTCTAGCCTGGGAGACCCCAGAGGGACAGTCGCGGGCAGGGAGTCCGTGGGGGAGGCGTGCCCTCCCACCTCCCCCCTACAGCCCTGGGCTGGGCGGGCGGGTGGTGGCCTTCCGCGTGCCGGGCATGGCTGAGGCCCCGCTGGCCGCCCACGGCCCCGCCATCGCCCCGGGTGCTCCCCTTCCTGCTGCCCAGCCCTGGCCCGCCCCCCTCGGGTGGAGGAAGTGCAGGGGTGTGGGGGGGTCACTGGACATCCATAGTGTTTTGGAAATGGGTCAGGGAGCTCTGGGGGCCGGGCCAGGGGTGCCTGGGGGGTCTGCGGTTGTGTCCCCTTGTCCTCCCCCTTCCTGTCCTCCTCCTCCTCTCCCTCCCTCTCTCCCTCTCCTCTTCTCCTTCTCCTCCTCCTCCTCCTTCTCTTCCTCCTCCTTCTCCTCTTCTCCTCCTCCTCCCCTCTCTCCCTCTCCTCCTCCTTCTCTTCTCCTTTTCCTCCTCCTCCTCCTCCTCTCTCTCCCTCCCTCTCCTCCTCCTCCTCTTCCTTCTCCTCCTTCTCTCCTCTCTCCCTCTCCTCCTCTTTTCCTCCTCCTTCTTCTCCTTCTCTTCCTGCTCCTCCTTTTCCTCTCTCTCCCTCCTCTCCTCCTTTTCCTCCTCCTCTTCCTCCTCCTTCTCTTCTTCTCTTCCTCCTCCCCTCTTTCCCTCTCCTCCTCTTCTCCTCCTCCTTTTCTTTCTCCTCTTCCTCTTCCTTCTCCCCTTCTTCTCTTCCTCCTCCTCCTCTCTCCCTCCCTCTATTCCTACTCCTCCTTCCGCTCTTCTCCTCTTCCTCGTCTTCCTCCTCCTCCTCTCTCTCTCCCTCCTCCTATTTCTCCTCCTCCTTCCCCTCCTCTTCCTCCTCCTCCTCTCTCTCTCCCTCCTCCTATTTCTCCTCCTCCTTCCCCTCCTCTTCCTCCTCCTCCTCTCTCTCTCCCTCCTTCTATTTCTTCTCCTTCCCCTCTTCTCCTCCTCTTCCTCTGCCTCCTCTTCCTCCTCCTCTCTCTCCCTCCCTCTGCTCCTCCTCCTCCTCCTCCTCTTCTCCTTTTCCTCCTCTTCCTCCCCCCTCTCCTCCCCGCCCTCCCCCTCTGCAGGAATCCCTCCCCAAGCCTGACCAAGCCCGCGCCCTGCCCCCCTCCCCCCTCCTGAGCCTGCATTTCCTCCTCGGCCCCCTCTGGGCGGGGCTGCTCCAGCCGCCTTTGATCTACCACCAGGTGCAGCCCAGGCTCTCCCCGCCTCCCCCCTCCTGTGCCGGCACGCCCGCCGTGGCAGCCGCCTTCCCCCTGCCCACGGTGGACTCCTTCCTCTTTGCAGACTGTGGGCTCCTCTTGGGTGGCCCGTCCGCTGGTGCCCGTCTCACCCACCCCTGCCCGGGGCAGCAGGGGGCTGGTAATTAACGGAGACCCGTGACCCATCAGTGCTCGCATCCTTACCGACCCCGGGCCGTCCCGGGTAGGGACCGGGTGGGACCAGAGTCCCGCCCGACCGCTGTAGAACTGCACACCCGCCCCCCGTAGGAACTGCACACCTGCCCCTGTAGGAACTGCACACCCGCCCCCCCCGTAGGAACTGCACGCCCCGCCCCCGTAGGAACTGCACACCCGCCCCCCCCATAGGAACTGCACACCTGCCCCCCCCGTAGGAACTGCACACCTGCCCCTGTAGGAACTGCACACCTGCCCCCCCGTAGGAACTGCACACCCGCCCCCGTAGGAACTGCACACCTGCCCCCCGTAGGAACTGCACACCCGCCCCCCGTAGGAACTGCACACCCGCCCCCCGTAGGAACTGCACACCTGCCCCTGTAGGAACTGCACACCCGCCCCCCCGTAGGAACTGCACGCCCGCCCCCGTAGGAACTGCACGCCCGCCCCCCCCCATAGGAACTGCACACCTGCCCCCCCCGTAGGAACTGCACACCTACCTGCCCCTGTAGGAACTGCACACCTGCCCCCCATCGTTTGCTTCCTGCAGGGCCAGCTCAGGGCTGAGCTCTACAGGGACTGTCCAGAGGGAAACTTTCTCGGCAGAGGGTCGGCACGTCTTGTCGGAGACGGAGCATTTTTCCCTTTTCCTGGAATAAAGGGATTTTTTTCTTTTTTTGCCACCCCGAGCGATCTCGGGTGTGGGCGTGGGTTGGGGGCACTTGGATTTGCCCCAGCAGAAATGCCAAGTGGACACGGGTGTTCCCGGCCTGCCGGCCCGTGTTGACGGCTGCTGAGAACTGGGGGGGCTGGAGGATGCCGAGTCCGCTGCTTTTGGGACAGACCCCCCCCTCTTCCCGGCCCCCAGCAGGTGGACGGACGCTGCCCGCGGCCAAGGTGACGGGGGTCCCGCTCTGGGTGTTACTGCTCACGGGTTTCCTGACGAGCTCGCAGGCTGCAAAAGACGGAGCGTGTCCTTCTAGGGGGGTGGACTCCGGAGGCATCACAAAGGTCCTTGCGGGATGGGCAGATGTGGGTGGTCCCTAGGTCGCCCTCTCTCCTTCCACTCAGGTTTTGTTTCAGAGTCATTGGTTTCAGCTCCTGTCCCTCCTCCATGATCTCGACATGCCTCAATGCCGTCAACACTTTGTTTTTTTACAGTTCCCTCGGTCAACACTTGGTGTTTTACAGTTCCCTCGGTCAACACTTGGTGTTTTACAGTTCCCTCGACTTGGTGTTTTACAGTTCCCCCGTCAGAGGGGACTTTCACACACCCCTATATGGGTTTCCCAGTTGCTGGCACCACGGGACGCCCTAGGAAAAACTTTTTCCTGGGAGAAGCCCTGCCCCCGCCCACCCCACCCTTCCCTACCACCACCAGCTGTGCACGTGGTACCCAGTCTCAGTACCCTGCCAGCCGCGTTTGGTGCTAGGTTCCTCTCTCGCCGCCACTGCTCTGGTCGTTATTGTGGTTCCTCCTTCACCCCAGCAGCTGCTTCCTCTCTCCCTCCTAGCCCGCCCATCCCCCTCCCTCCCCGTGGGGCTGACAGGAAAACAATTCTGAGTGCGGTGGCTTCTCAGGGACTTTCTGGTGCCACTGCGGCTTCCTGGGCTGGAGGCGTGTAGCGTGCAAGTGCTTGATCCCTGGCGTAGAACTGGGAGGGGGGGAGGGGGGGACACCTCAGCTGAGAGCACGGGGGTTCCTGGGGTCCGTGGGTGTTCTTGCCTTTCCCTGTGTGCATCCAGGGGTGGGGGGTGTGAGCTTTTGTGCGTTTGTGTAGTGGGAAGGCAGTGTGCATGCATGGGGCAGCTTGCAAGGAGGCTGTGTGTGTGTGTATGCATGGGGCAGCTTGCAGGAAGGCTGTGTGTGCATGGGGTAGCTTGCAAGAGGCTGTGTGTGTGTGCATGGGGCAGCTTGCAGGAAGGCTGTGTGTGTGCGTGCATAGGGCAGCTTGCGAGAAGGCTGTGTGTGTGCGTGCATGGGGCAGCTTGCAGGAAGGCTGTGTGTGTGTATGCATGGGGCAGCTTGCAACAAGGCTGTGTGTGTGCATGGGGCAGCTTGCAAGAAGGCTGTGTGTGTGCATGCATGGGGCTGCTGGCAAGAAGGCTGTGTGCATGGGGCAGCTTGCAAGAAGGCTGTGTGTGTGCATGCATGGGGCAGCTTGCAGAAAGGCTGTGTGTGTGTGTGTGTGTGTGTGTGCATGGGGCAGCTTGCAGGAAGGCTGTGTATGTGTGTGCATGGGGCAGCTTGCAGGAAGATTGTGTGTGTGTGCATGGGGCAGCTTGCAGGAAGGCTGTGTGTGTGCATGCATGGGACAGCTTGTGAGAAGGCTGTGTGTGTGCATGGGGCAGCTTGCAGGAAGGCTGTGTGTGTGTGTGTGTGTGTGTGTGTGTGTGTGCATGGGGCAGCTTGCAGGAAGGCTGTGTGTGTGTGTGTGTGTTCATGGGGCAGCTTGCAGGAAGGCTGTGTGTGTGTGTGTGTGTGTGTGCATGGGGCAGCTTGCAGGAAGGCTGTGTGTGTGTGTGTGCATGGGGCAGCTTGCAGGAAGGCTGTGTGTGTGTGCATGGGGCAGCTTGCGAGAAGGCCTATCACTGAAGCACTCCAGTATTGTATGACTGTAACACAGGCACCAAACTCTGTAACTTCACCCTCACAGTGACTCATTAATTAAAAAAAAAAAATTAAAAAAAACCTGAAGCCCCGCCCCCTTCTCTGTTTGTGCGCGCTGATTGGCTACAGCGCCCTGCTTGGTCCCGCCCCGCCGGCTCTGAATGACCAGAGAACCGACCAATCCGCTCCGGGACGCGCTAAGTCACTAAAGAGCGTGTATGGAGATTCCCCCAATCAGTTCGCACATGTAAATGAGTTCGGGGGCCCTGACCAACCGCGGGCCGCATGCAAATGAAGGAGAACTTCCCGGTTTGTGGGACTGAATGCCAATCAGAGTGCAGGTGTGGCTGAGGAGCCAATCAGAGGCCTGGCTTGCCTGGCCCCGCCCCCTCACTTCCTGCCTGGCCCCTGTGCTAGCTTGGGAACCGCAATTGGGGCCAGTGCGAGCTGGTGCCTGGCCCGCAGGGGACGCGGGTTCGAATCCCGGCTCCACCTAAATGTGCCAGTGTGAGCCCTGAGCGCAGAACCACTGCAGGCGGCCCCCAATAAACACAAAAGAGAAGAAAATAAGGGGGATTCCTCCCCCAGGTGACCCCCAGACCAGGTCATGTGTGTTGGTCCCTCCCCCCTCCCCCCCAGCTCCAAGTGGGAGAGAATTCAGCCGGATCTGCCCGGGTGTAGACCCACACACAGCATCAGCGCCCACGAGGCCCGGGAAGCTGCCCGTCTTCACCCCTGATGCCACTCATGACCCATTCATTCATTCGTTCATTCATTCATTCACCTGCACCCTTCCTGGGACTCCAGGCTGCCTGCATCCCTCATGGGGTGCAGAGATTCCAGAAATCCGAGCCAGGCTTGCTCCCCGGGGTGGAGGGATGCCACCCCACCATCTCCCTCAAACACACACCTTCGGGGAGGTGGGTAGTTTAGGTTTATTGGGTGACTCCCGTCACAGTGCTCCCATCCCTCTGTGCTTATTTGTAGCTTCCTTCTTAGTGTGCTGTTGGCTTGTAAATACTGTTTTTCTCTTCTCCTTGAGTCCTTTGCATAGTTTATCCAGAGCTAAGTCCTTTTTGTGCGGACATACACACACACACATACACACATACGCACAATGTCCTTTTTGTGTGGACTTAGCAAATGCTGTGCTTGTGTAACCTGGGGGTCATTTGACTCTGCCTGATAGTTTCCTCCCGGGCATCTGCTTTCTCCACTTGAGCCTCAGTTGCCCTCAGTTCCTAGCACCCCCCCAAAAGCAGGGTCCCGGCGAGGGACGGGTCGGACCCAGGGCAAGGGGTGAGTTGTGTGCTACCCTGGCATCGAGATGGGCCTGGCCAAAGTGCCTAGTGCTTAACGCTAAGTTAAGAGCTTGGTCGTGGACAAAGGCTGTCATGATCCAAACAGTGATAACTGGATTCGGACCCTGCCGGGGTGAGGGAGGATTAATCTGGCCCCCCGGTGGTGTTACCTAGGGAGGTGGATGAGGTCAGGGGTCGTAGCACATGACCTGCAGGCATCCTGGGACCACGGCATCAGGGGGTGGCGTCGTTGGAGCAGATGCACCTCGCGGGGGCTACAACTAACCCCGCCCCCCGACCCCCAAAACTTGGTCCCTCTCTGTCTTGGGACATTCCCAAGGTTCGGGAATCCGGAATCATCAGGACCAGTGACAGGGCAGAAGGAGCTGTGCATCCTGGGAAGGGACAAATCTAGCATCTCTGTCGGGCTCTGTTCTACAGCTCTTTCTTTCTTTCTTTCTTTCTTTCTTTCTTCCTTTCCCTTCCTTCTTTCTTTCTTTCTTTCTTTCTTTCTTTCTTTCTTTCTTTCTTTCTTTCTTTCTTTCTTTCTTTCTTTCTTTCTTTCTTTCTTCTTTCTTCCTTTCCCTTCCTTCCTTCTTCCCTTTCCTTTCCCTTTCTTTCTTTCTTTCTTTCTTTCTTTCTTTCTTTCTTTCTTTCTTTCTTTCTTTCTTTCTTTCTTTCTTTCTTTCTTTCTTTCTTCCTTTCCCTTCCTTCCTTCCTTCCTTCCTTCCTTCCTTCCTTCCTTCCTTCCTTCCTTCCTTCCTTCTTTCCCCTTCCTTCCTTCCTTCCTTCCTTCCTTCCTTCCTTCCTTCCTTCCTTCCTTCTCTCCTTCCTTCCTTCCTTCTTTCCTTTCCTTTCCCTTTCTTTCTTTCTTCCTTTCCCTTTCTTCTTTTCTTCCTTTCCCTTCCTTCCTTCCTTCTTTCCTTTCCTTTCCCTTTCTTTTTTCTTTCTTTCTTTCTTTCTTTCTTTCTTTCTTTCTTTCTTTCTTTCTTTCTTTCTTTCTTTCTTTCTTTCTTTCTTTCTTTCTTTCTTTCCTTTCTTCCTTTCTTCTCCTTCCTCTTCCTTCCTTCCTTCCTTCCTTCCTTCCTTCCTTCCTTCCTTCCTTCCTTCCTTCCTTCCTTTTCTTTCTTTCTTTCTTTCTTTCTTTCTTTCTTTCTTTCTTTCTTTCTTTCTTTCTTTCTTTCTTTCTTTCTTTTTTTTCTTTCTTTCATAACGTAGGAGTGCTGGGGCTGGAGCGATAGCACAGCGGGTAGGGCATTTGCCTTGCATGTGGCCAACCCAGGTTCCATTCCCAGCATCCCATAGGGTCCCCTGAGCTCTGCCAGGGGTGACTCCTGAGTGCAGAGCCAGGAGGGACCCCTGAGCATCGCCGGGTGGGACCCAAAAAGCAATAATGATGATGATGATGATGATGATGATGATGATGATGATGATGATGATGTAGGGTTGCTATTTGTTCAGCCATTGATGACCCTGACTGAGTCGGGCGTGAACTCCACATTACTTACTTATTTATTAATTTTTTTACTTTTATTGTGTGACCGTGAGGTAAGAGTCCCGAAGCTTTCCTGTTTGTGATTCAGCCTTATGCCCGTGGAACCCCCACCCCTCCACCCGTGCCCATCCCCCACCACCCGTGTCCCCTGTATCCCGCCCATCCCACCCTCCCCCTGCCTCCATGGCAGACAGCTTTCCCCGTACTCTCTAATTTGGGGCCGAATTTCCCCACCTCCGTTCGTTCAACCCTACCTGCCAGGGGCAGGCGCTCGATAATTTATTTTCCATTGCTCATTATTATTATTATTATTATTATTATTATTATTATTGTCACTGTCACTGTCATCCTGTTGCTCATCGATTTGTTCGAGCGGGCACCAGTAACGTCTCTTGATTGTGATACTTGTTGTGACTGTGTTTGGCATCTCGAAGGCGCCACGGGGAGCTTGCCAGGCTCTGCCGTGCGGGCGGGAGACTCTCGGGAGCTTGCCGGGCTCTCCGAGAGGGACAGAGGAATCGAACCCAGGTCAGCCGCGTGCAAGGCGAACGCCCTACTGCTGTGCTATCGCTCCAGCCCATTATTATTATTATTATTATTATTATTATTATTATTATTATTATTACTTTGCTTTTGGAGTCTTCCTGGAAACATTCAGTGTCTAATCCTGGCTCTACACTCAGGAATGACTCCTGGCAGTGCTCAGGGGGACCCTATGGGATGCTGGGAATCGAACCCGGGTCAGCTGAGTGCCCGGCCAACGCCCTCCCCGCTGTGCTCTTGCTCCAGCCCCGTTCCCTTCGCTCATTTTCACCATCCCGAGAGCTCGCGCGGCCGCGACTCCCAATGCAGGTTTTCTGGGTCGCAAACGGTTGGGTCCCACCCAGAGACCCCCAGAGACGTCTCTGTCGGGCTCGAGTCCCCGTGGGGGGCTCACCAGGGCTGTTGGCGCGCCTAGAGGCACCCCCCCCCGGGCACATTGAGGGCGTGACGGCCCCGCCGAATTCCCCGACGTGGACATCATCGGGACCCAAAGCCCCCTGGCCCACAGGGGATGCCTTTGACCCCCCCCCCCCCCCCCCGGTGAGACTTTCTGCTCCAGGGAAAAAGCGGAACCCGGGGCTCTGGGAAGGTCTCCCCGGGGGAGGCGGAGCCGTGGGCGGCGGCAGTGACCAGACTCGCCGGTGGTCAGCTCGGGCCTTGGGACTGGCCCTTGGCTGGGGTCCGAGTGGACGGCAGATGTGCAGGACAGTGCCCCGGGCAGTGGGGGGGGGAGGGCGGGCCAAGAGGCAGAGCCACAGGCCACCTGTTGTGTGGTCGAGTTTCCCGGGCGTCCAGGTCCCCGGGGGGTCGGAGGAAGGACACCCGTGTCCAGCTCGCGTCCACGCGGGGCACAGGGACGCTGGGAGTGAGCCGGCGGGGGAAGTATCAGGGAGGTTTTTCCTACTTACTCGCACCCGGGGCAGGAATCCGGGGCGTTGAGAACCTTGCCAGGGATCCATGGATGATTGTGTGGCTGTGCTCAGGGCTGACTCCTGGGTCTGTGCTCAGGGCTAGACTCCTGGATCTGTGCTCACAGCTAGACTCCTGGCTTCGTGCTCAGGGCTGACCCCCAGCTCTGTGCTCAGGGCTAGACTCCTGGCTCTGTGCTCAAGGCTGACTCCTGGCTCTGTGCTCAGGGCTAGACTCCCAGCTCTGTGCTCAGGGCTGACTTCCGGCTCTGTGCTCAGGGCTAGACTCCTGGCTCTGTGCTCAGGGCTAGACTCTCGGCTTTGTGCTCAGGGCTGACTCCCAGCTCTGGGCTCAGGGCTAGACTCCTGGCTCTGTGCTCACAGCTGACTCCCAGCTCTGTGCTCAGGGCTAGACTCCTGGCTCTGTGCTCAAGGCTGACTCCTCGCTCTGTGCTCAGGACTCACTCCCAGCTCTATGCTCAGGGATCACTCCCAGCTCTGTGTTCAGTGCTCACTCCAGCTCTGTGCTCAGGGCTGACTCCTGGCTCTGTGCTCAGGACTCACTCCCGGCTCTGTGCTCAACACTGACTCCCAGTTCCGTGCTCAGCAGTCACTCCCGTCAGTGCTCAGGGGACTATCCAGGACTCAGGGACTGACCCCGGGTTGCCCGCGTGCCAGGAGACGCCCCCCCCCGCCGTGCCTGCGCCTTCCCCCTCCCTCTGCTCTCCGTGCCGCCGTCCGTGTGCAGAGCGCAGTGATCTCATGCCCGCGGCAGGCCGGGGAACGTGCCCTTGCGCGCCGCCGCCCCGCTGGAGACGTGCCTGTGTCTCGGCTTGCGCCCGCCGTGCCCGCCCGCCCCTGCCACCCACAGCCCCGGGCCTCGGGCCCTGGGCGGCGTCTCCAGGGCGGGCGGCGGGCCAGGGAGCGTGGGGTGTGGGCCAGGCGTCGAGAGCAGCGTCGCCACTCACCCGCCTGTGACCAGGGCCGGCCCAGGCCCGGACTAGAACCTGGCTCAGGGCTCACTCCTGGCTTTGTGCTCAGGGCTGACTCCCGGCTCTGTGCTCAGGGCTGACTCCCGGCTCTGTGCTCAGGGCTGACTCCTGCCTCTGTGCTCAGGGCTGACTCCTAGGTCAGTGCTCAGGACTCACTCCTGGCTCTGTGCTCAGGCCTGACTCTTAGATCAGTGCTCAGGCCTGACTCCTGGCTCTGTGCTCAGGGCTGACTCCCGGCTCTGTGCTCAGGACTCACTCCCGGCTCTGTGCTCAGGGCTGACTCCTAGCTCAGTGCTCAGAACTCACTCCCAGCTCTGTGCTCAGGGCTGACTCCTGGCTCTGTGCTCAGGGCTGACTCCCAGCTCTGTGTTCAGCTATTTTTCTTTTTTGTGGGCGAGCGCTTTTTGGGTCCCACCCAACGATGCTCAGAGGTCCCTCCTGGCTCTGCACTCAGGACTCACTCCTGGCAGTGCTCAGGGGGGACCCTAGGGGGATTGCTGGGAGTCGAACCCGGTTCATCGAGAATCGCCCGCCCCCCTCTCCCCCCCACCGCCACGGAACTGTGAGCGTCCGACTCTTTGGGCGTCCGCCAAAGCCAAGGGCGACCTCTGAACAAACCCCAGTTCTGTTCATCTCCCGTGGCCTGCAGGAGCCCAACCCAAGGTCCTGTGGCCACTCAGCCGGAGGATGGCGGTCAGGTCAAAGGGGCCCTCCTGTGGGCACCCCCGGCCCGTCCCGTGGAGCTTTGGGTCCTACGATGTCCATAGCAACAGCATCAGACTAGGGCCCCCCTGCTAGGGCAGGGACGGGGAGGAACCAAGGCCCGCCGGACCCACAGTGAGAAACGGGTGGAGACACAGATACCGACCGGAACAGAGACGTTGTCTGGATTTCTCTTTTCCCGTGACACACAGCTCTTTCTTCGCTGGGTCTTGACGGTTTCCTACGCCCGGGAGTGTCCGGGGAGAGAGAGAGAGAGAGAGAGAGAGAGAGAGACAGAGACAGAGACAGAGACAGAGACAGAGAGACAGAGAGAGACAGAGAGATGGGGTCTCGCCTCTCTGCTGTCTGCAGCCTCTGAAGGAACCTTCTCGGTGACTTTATTTTTTTATTTTTTAATTTTTTTGCTTTTTTGGGTCACACCCAGCGATGCTCAGGGGTCACTCCTGGCTCTGCACTCAGGAATGACTCCTGGCAGTGCTCAGGGGACCCTATGGATGCTGGGAATCGAACCCGGGTCGGCCGCATGCAAGGCAAATGCCCTCCCTGCTGTGCTATCGCACCAGCCTTTCTTTTTATTATTTTTTTAAAATTTATTTTCATAAAGTTGTTCACCAATAGTGGCTCACATTCAATGTTTCCAACCCCGGCCCCAGGACCATTGCACGTATCCCACTACCATTATTCCGAATTTTCCCTGCCACCTGCCGGCAAGGCCGCTGCCAGGTACATTTATTTTGTGAGCCTTGTTAGGAACAGCACCCGGTGTCGGCCGCTCCTGGGTGGGATTCTACAAATTTGATATCATCCGGGTCCGGAGAGATCTCTGCCGGGAGCTGCTTGAGTCAGAGATTCTTTTGTGGGGAGGCTGGAGCGCATAGCCCAGCGGGGAGGGCGTTGGCCTGGCACTCGGCCGACCTGGGTTCGATTCCAAGCATCCCATAGGGTCCCCCCGAGCACCACCAGGGGTAATTCCTGAGTGCATGAGCCAGGAGGAACCCCTGAGCATCGCCGGGTGGGACCCAAAAAGAAAAAAAACAACAACACCAGAAATTGTTTTGTGTGTCTCTGGATCAGGGCCCGTAAGGAGCTTAAGTAGCAGCCAGGATCCGTTTGTGGGTGTGACCTCCAGGGTCCCGTGGGGACAGGGATGGATGAGAAGGACCCGCCCAGCCCCTGTCCCTGGACGCCTGGAGTTTGTCGTCACTGAACCCTCATAGCTGCACTTCTCCCTGGGTTCTAGAAGTTGGTGCTCGTCTGAGCCTCAGTTAGACTCAGTTCCTGTCCCCAACGCTGATGTCCAACTACTATTGACCCTCCCTCCCTCCCCCGCACCACCCTTATGACACGCTTCCAACCTGTGACCCTGTCCTCCTGGCCCCTGTTTACCCTCACCTGGGATATTCGCCTCGTCCTATATATGTACAATTTTTCTATGCCGCAAAGGAGTGCAGTCATTCCGCCAGCTGTGATTTCTTCAGTGCGGGTGAGACGCTTCCCCTGGGTTTCCTCTGCTTGGAAATTTTTAAAAATTTTTAAAAAAATTTTTAAAAAAATTTTAAAAAAATTTTTAAAAATTTAAAAAAAAAAAAAATCTTCGAGGGGCTGGAGCGATGTTACAGCGGGGAGGGCGTTTGCCTTGCATGCGGCCGACCCGGGTTCGATTCCCAGCATCCCATAGGGTCCCCCGAGCACCGCCAGGGGTCATTCCTGAGTGCAGAGCCAGGAGGAAGCCCTGAGCATCGCTGGGTGGGACCAAACAAGAAAATAAAAAAAAAAAAACTTTGATTTTTCCGTGAGCTGGGATTGCAAAGCCTGTTCTCGGGGACGGATGCTGGTTGTCCCGGGACTTCTCCGCGCTGTGTCTTCAGAAGACAGAGTGGAAAAAATGGTTGTTTAGTGTCCAGTGGTGTCTGTCCCTTCCTTGCCCACTCTGTCTACACGGAGCGCCTCTCTGTGCCCGCGTCTGACTTTGTCAGTCGGTTTGGAAATACCTGCAGCGGCTGACAGATACCTAAAGTGATTGACAAGTACTTAAAGTGACGGACACATACCTAGAGTGATTGATAATTACCGAAGGTGATTGATAAAGATCTTAAAGGATTGACGTGTACTGAAAGCGATTGACAGATACCTGAAGTGATTGATAAATACCTAAATGATTGGCCATTACTTAAAGCGGTTGACAAATACCTAAAGTGATTGATTAATATCTAAAATGATTGACAGGTTCTTAAAGCAGTTGACAAATACCTAAAGTGATTGATAAATATCTAAAATGATTGAGAAGTTCTTAAAGCAGTTCACAAATATCTAAAGTAATTGATAAATACCTAAAACAATTGACAAGTATTGAAATTGATTGACAGATTCCTAAAGTGATTGATAAACATCTAAAATGATTGACAAGAACTTAAAGTTATTGACAAACACCCAAAGTGATTGACATATACCTAAAATGATTGACAATTGTCGAAAGCGACTGATAGATATACCTAAAACGATTGACATGTACTTAAAGTGGTTTACAGATACCTGAAGTGATTGATAAATACCTAAAACAATTGACAATTACTTGAAGCAGTTGACAAATACCTAAAGTGATTGATAAACATCTAAAATGATTGACAAGAACTTAAAATTACTGAGAAACACCTAAAGTGATTGACATGTAACTAAAACGATTGACAAGTGTCGAAAGATTCTGATAGATACCTAATGTGATTGATAAATAACTGAAATGGTTGACAAGTACTTGAAATGACCGACAGATACCTAAAGTGATTGATATTTACCTAAGGTGATTGATAAAGACCTAAAGTGATTGATATTTACCTAAGGTGATTGATAAAGACCTAAAATGATTGATATTTACCTAAGGTGATTGATAAAGACCTAAAGTGATTGATATTTACCTAAGGTGATTGATAAAGACCTAAAATGATTGACAAGTACTTAAAGGGATTGACAGATACCTAAAGTGATTCACAAATATCTAAAATGATTAACAAGAACTTAAAGTGACTGACAAACACCTAAAGTGATTGACGTGTACCTAAACCAATAGACAAGTACTGAATCCAAAAAAAAAAAAAAGTGACCCATCTGGATATTTGTGATTTGGGGAGGGTGTAGGTGACATCTGGAGATGCTCAGGGCTGACTCCTGGCTCTGTGCTCGGGGATCACTCCTGGCAGTGCTCGGCAGAGCGTGTGGGATGCCACGGGTTGAACCCGAGTCAGCTTTATGTCCGGCCAAGGCCCGCCCCTCTGGACTGTGACTCCGCCCCCTTACCTGTGCCTATTTCTTTTTCATTTGTTTGCTTTTTGGGTCCCACCCGGCGATGCTCAGGGGTCCCTCCTGGCTCTGCACTCAGGAATGACTCCTGGCGGTGCTCGGGGGACCCTATGGGATGCTGGGAATCGAACCCGGGTCGGCCGCGTGCAAGGCCAACGCCCTCCCCGCTGTGCTATTGCTCCAGCCCCTTCTCTATCTTTTTCTTTTCTGTGCCCAAGCCTATATAATTGCGTAAATACCTGCTTGTGTGTGTGTGTGTGTGTGTGTGTGTATCTGTATGCATCTCCACTCCGCGTTGGCTGCTTATTTGGGGTCCACACCGGGCAGTGCCGATGGCTGACTCCTGGATCTGCTCTCAGGTTAGGGGACCCTTGGGGGGGGTGTTGGGGATGGAACCCAGGTCGTCCACATGCAAGGCAAGCGCTCTCCCCGCCGTCCTGTTGCTCCAGTCCCTCTGCGGGTCTCTGTGCGTGACTTTGTGTGTGTCGCGGCCTCTTCTGTGCGGCGGTCACGGTGCCCAGACCCGCCTCTCTTCACAGGGAGTGGCTGAATTCTCGCTCTGAGTTTCCCACACGCGGGACTGTGTGATAGAGACAAAGAGAAATCAGAAAGAAAGTCAACGTCCTCGGAGAAGTTGCAGATGGTGCCTCCCCGCACCAAGGCGGGAAGTGCCTTGCTGAGTGAAATGAGTCAGAGAGGGACAGACAGAGAAGGAACTGCACTCGTTGGTGGAGTATAAAATAACATACTAGGAGACGGACACCCAAGGACAGTAAAGACCAGGGCCAGGGAGATCGCCCCATGGTTGGAAGCCGCCTCCTGAGCTGGGGGAGAAGGCGGCTGGGATGGAGAAGGGGTCACTGTGTCGGGGAGGGTTGGAGGGATGCTTGGGATGGGAGACGTGTGCTGAGAGTCGACAAAGGACCCACCGTGACGGCCTCTCGGTGTCTGTATTGCAAACCAGGATGCCCCAAAGCAGAGAGAGAGTGTGGGGGAGATTGTCTGCCATGGAGGCAGGGGGAGGGCGGGATGGGGGGACACTGGGGACACGGGTGGTGGAGAATGTGCACGGGTGGCGGGATGTGTGTTCCGTCATTGTGTGACTGACACTCAAACATGGAAGCGTGTCACTGTAGCTCACGGTGATTCAATTAAATATATATATATATATGCACTGGCATCCCATACATACATACATACATAGCACTGTCGTCCCATGGCTCATCAATGGGCTCGAGCAGGCACCAGTCACGTCTCCACGGTGAGACTTGTGGTGACTGTGTTTGGCATCTCGAAGACGCCACGGGGAGCTTGCCAGGCTCTGCCGTGCGGGCGGGAGACTCTCGGGAGCTTGCCGGGCTCTCCGAGAGGGACGGAGGAATCGAACCCGGGTCGGGTCGGCCCCAAGCAAGGCTGTGCTATAGCTCCAGTCCTACACACACAAACACACACACATATATATATATATATATATATATATATATATATCCTCCCCTCCCCTCCCCTCCCCTCCTCTCCTCTCCTCTCCTCTCCTCCCCTCCCCTCCACTCCCCTCTCCTCTCCGGGGACCTTTGCCTGCCCCGCCCGCCCCCGTCCTGCATTCCTGGCTCTGCCCGCACAATGCCTCCTTTGTCTGCGCCAGCCCTGACACGCCCAGCCCATTCCCGCCCCCTCCCCCTCCCCCACCCTGCACCTGGCTCCCGGACACGCGGTGATTTCATCAAAGTGCCCCTGGGGCTGCCCCGGTGACAAGCCTGAGTGTTGACTGGCCGCCCGGGGGTTGGAGTCAGACGCCACCAAGCCGAGAGGCGTGAGGTGCTGCCTCCACGGAGCGAGACCTTCCCCTCCGCCCCGTCCAGCCCCTGCCAGCTTGGTCTTCCTCACAGCTGGGAGCTGGGCCACGGGAGGCGCCGGGATTGTGTCCCAGAGTCGGGCAACGGGCGTCAGACTCTGCAGCCCTGAGGGGTGGGAGGGACGCATCAGGGACAGGCTGGGGCCACCGCAGGGTGTGTGTGTGTGTGTGTGTGTGTGTGTGTGTGTGTGTGTGTGTGTGTGTGTGTGTGTGTGTGTGTGTGGCGGGAGGGGGTTGTGGAGACTCGGGGTGGGGGCTGCTGAGGCCAGACAGACCCCGACGGTCACCCCCTCCTCGTTTCCCCAGCACCAAAAGTGCTCCTAGTGTCTTGTTCTCGAGCTCTTCTTGGTCTCATTCCAACGGTCTCTCTGTGCCTCCATTCACGGTCTCGCCTGCCTCCATCCATTTATCCATCCATCCATCCATCCATCCATCCATCCATCCATTTATCCATCCACCCATCCACTCACCCATCCATTTATCCATCCACCCATCCATTTATCCATCCATCCATCCATCTATCTATCCATCCATCCACCCATCCATCCATCTATCCATCCATCCATCCACCTATCCACTCACCCATCCACCCATCCATTTATCCATCCATCCATCCATCCATCCATCCATCCACCCATCCATCCATCCACCCATCCACTCACCCATCCACCCATCCATTTATCCATCCATCCATCCACCCACCCATCCACCCATCAATCCTTACTCCCTCCCTCCCTCCTTCCCTCCATCCCTCCCTCCTTCCCCTTCCTTCCTTCCTTCCTTCCTTCCTTCCTTCCTTCCTTCCTTCCTTCCTTCCTTCCTTCCTTCCTTCCTTCCCTCCTTGCTTCCTCCCTCCCTCCCCTTCCTTCCTCCTTTCCTTCCTCCCTTTTTCCTATTCTTTCCTTCCTTCTTTCCTTTCCTCCTTCTTTCTTTCCTTCCCTCCTTCTCCCTTCCTTTCTTCCTTCTTCCTTCTTTCCTTCCCTCTTTCCTTCCTTTCTTCCTTCCTTCCTTCCTTCCTTTCTTCCTTCTTCCCTTCCCTGTTTCCTTCCTTTCTTCCTTCCTTCCTTCTTCCTTCCTCCTTCCGTCCTTCCTTTCTTCCTTTTTCTTCCTTTCTTCCATCCTTCCTTCCTTCCTTCCTTCCTTCCTTCCTTCCTTCCTTCCTTCCTTCCTTCCTTCCTTCCTTCCTTCCTCCCTTCCTCCCTTTTTTCTTCTACTCTGCTCCCTCCCTCCCTCCCTTCCTTCCTCTCTTCCTCCCTCTCTCCCTCCCTCCCTTCTTTCCTTCCTTCCTTCCTTCCTTCCTTCCTTCCTTCCTTCCTTCCTTCCTTCCTTGCTTCCTTCCTCCCTTCCTCCCTCCCTTCCTTACTTCCTTCCTCCCTCCCTCCTTCCTCCCTCTTTCCTTCCTTCCCTCCTTCCACCCACCCCCCCACCAACACATCCCTGCAGTGACCCACCCAGCACATCTCTGTTCCCACCCTCCGCCCACCACTGCAGTCCAGCCGCAGTTCCTTCTGCCCTCAGAGGACTCTCCCAGGGTCCAGATGCATTTAGGGGCGGCGGGACGGTCTCTGCGGTTCCGTCCAGGGATACACCCGCCCCTGCCCCTCAGATCATCCCCGAAGCCAAACGTTCACAGGCCGGGCTTGTCAAAGCCAGATCCTGAGGGACGCACTGCTGTGCTGGGTTGTGTCCTGTGGCACCGTTGTCGTCGTCGGACACAACCTAAGCTGCCGCTGAGGGCGGGGTCTTCCAGCCCAGCTGTCTCATGCTTGCAGAACTGTGTCCCGTGGGTTGTAGCCGGCTGCTGTTGTTCCCCTCAGTTCCACCCCGGAATCCCGGGGCATTTCTCTGGTGGTAGTTCTGTGTGTGTTGTGGGGGCAGATGGGGCTGGTGTGTGTGTGTTGGGGTGTGTGTCGGGGGGGGGGGAGTTCTGGGGGGGGGGAAGGAGCTTCCTGTGTTTCTGTTTGCTTTCAGCCATTCTTTTTTTTTGAGTTTTTTTTTTTTTTTAGTTTTTTTATGTTTTGCTTTTTGGGTCCCACCCGGCGATGCTCAGGGGTCCCTCCTGGCTCTGCACTCAGGAATCACCCCTGTTGGTGCTCAGGGGACCCTGTGGGATGCTGGGAGTCGAACCCGGGTCAGCCAAGGCAGACGCCCTCCCCGCTGTGCTATTGCTCCACCCCCTCAGCCATTCTTCTTCTTCTTTTAATTTTTTCCCTGCCTTTGCAGGGGTCCGGCCCCTGGAGTGCCCGTAAACAGAGACCGTCCTTTCCGCATAATCCGCGCTATTTTTAGCTGCAAAACAAACAGGACCCCGGGGTGTGATGGAGTCAGGTCTGAGTCAGCAAAACAAATAAATAAATAACTGAAAAAGAATTTTTTTTTTTTTTTGGCAGGGCGGGACCTTGTTGTAAAAAAAAAAAAAAAAAAGGAGGAAAAAGCAAACAGACCCAGGAACAGAACAGGGGAGGCCTCTGACCTCTGGGGACCCAGACAGTGGCCCAGGTGGCTGCCCCCGCCCGCCCCAGGGGGGCCGGGCAGGCCTGCCTCTGTGCGTGTGTGTGTGTGTGTGTGTGTGTCTGTGTCTGTGTCTGTGTCTGTCTGTCTGTGTGGGTGTGTCTGTTTCTGTGTGTGTGTCTGTGTGTATCTCTGTGTGTGTCTTTGTGTATGTGTGTGTGTCTGTGTATGTGTGTGTGTCTGTGTCTGTGTGTGTGTCTGTGTCTGTGTGTGTGTCTGTGTGTCTGTGTGTCTGTGTCTCTGTGTCTGTGTGTGTGTGTGTCTGTGTGTGTCTGTGTCTGTGTGTGTGTCTCTGTGTGTGTGTTTGTGTCTCTGTGTGTGTGTCTGTGTGTGTGTCTGTGTGTGTCTGTGTGTGTGTCTGTGTCTGTGTGTCTGTGTTTGTGTCTGTGTCTGTGTGTGTCTGTGTCTGTGTGTGTTTGTGTCTGTGTCTGTGTCTGTGTCTGTGTGTCTGTGTCTGTGTGTGACTGTGTGTGTGTCTGTGTGTGTCTGTGTGTGTCTGTGTCTGTGTGTGTCTGTGTCTGTGTGTCTGTGTTTGTGTCTGTGTGTGTCTGTGTCTGTGTATCTGTGTCTGTGTCTGTGTCTGTGTGTGACTGTGTGTGTGTCTGTGTGTGTCTGTGTGTGTCTGTGTCTGTGTGTGTGTCTCTGTGTGTGTGTCTGTGTGTGTGTGTTTGTGTCTGTGTGTGTCTCTGTGTCTGTGTGTGTGACTCTGTGTGTGTGTCTGTGTGTGACTGTGTGTCTGTGTGTCTGTGTGTGTCTGTGTCTGTGTGTGTCTGTGTGCGTGTCTATGTGTCTGTGTGTGTGTGTGTGTGCGCATGCGGGGAGGGCGTTGTCAAGGCAGACCAGGGTTTGATTTCCGCCGTCATCTGTTCCTTCCACGTGGCTCTAGGGGCCATGACGTCACCGCGTTGCCCTCTGTGTTCTGCACCACTTGATCCCAACTACCATGAACCCCATGTCTCCCCAGGACATTTGCATCTGCCCTTGACTCATTTGTCGGGGCACAGGACCAGCCCGGCGTCCTGCTGTGTCTCCATTTTTTTTTGTGGGGGAGGGGGAGGTTGCATTTTCGAGGAAGAGCAGGGGCACCTCTGGGCCTTTGCACGTTCAACCCCCAGGACTACATACAGCACTGCCGGGGTGGTGGTGGGGGGGGGCGGATGCCTGAGCACAGAGTCGAGAGTCAGTGCACTGAGCCTGAGAAGGGGGCGTGAGGGAGAGGAGGAGAGGGGAGGGGAGAGGGGCGGACAGGAGGAGATACAGGGAAGGAGGAGGGAAGAGAGGAGGAAGAGCGGAGGGAGGAGATCGGGAGAGAGAGGCAGAGGAGGAGGAGGAAGGAGGAGACAGGAAGAGAGACACGGCAGGGAGCAGGGGGTAGAGAAGGAGGAGAAGGAAAGAGAGGAGTGGAGAAGAGACAGAGAGAGACGAGGGAGACAGGAGGGAGAAGGGAAGGGAGAGAGAAGAGGAGGAAGGAAGGTACAGAAGCAAGGGAGAAGGAGAGAGGAGCAGAGGAGAGAGGAGGAGAGAGGAGAGACAAGAAGAGGAGAGACAGAGGAAGAGGAGAGAGAAAGAGGAAGAGGAGAGACAGAGAAGAGGAGAGACAGGAAGCGGAGAGACAGGAAGAGGAGAGACAGAGGAAGAGGAGAGACAGGAAGAGGAGAGAGAGGAAGAGAAGAGGAATAGGAGAGAGGGGAAGAGGACAAACAAAGGAAGAGGAGAGACAGAGATAGGAAGAAGAGAGAGAGGAGGAGAGATGGAGAGGAAGAGGAGAGATAGAGATAGGAAGAAGAGACACAGAAGAAGACAGATGGAGAGAAAGAGGAGTGACAGGAAGAGGAGAGACAGAGGAAGAAGAGAGACAAAGAGAGGAAGAGAAGAGACAAAGAGAGGAAGAGGAAAGACAGGAAGTAGAGAGACAAAGAGAGGAAGAGGAGAGAGAGAGAGAGGAAGAGGAGAGACAGAGAAAGAGGAGACAGAGGAAGAGGAGACAGAGAGAAGAGGATACATAGGAAAAGGAGAGACAGAGGAAGAGGAGAGACAGAGGAACAGGAGAGACAGAGGCAGAGGAGACAGAGAGAAGAGGAGAGACAGGAAAAGGAGAGACAGAGAGAGGAAGAGGAGAGACAGAAGAGAAAAGACAAGAAGAGGATAGGCAGAGAGAGGAAGATGAGAGACAGAGAGGAAGAGGAGAGACAGACAGATGAAGAGGAGAGAGAGAAGAGGAGAGAC
This sequence comes from Sorex araneus, assembly GCF_027595985.1. Classification (NCBI taxonomy): domain Eukaryota; kingdom Metazoa; phylum Chordata; class Mammalia; order Eulipotyphla; family Soricidae; genus Sorex; species Sorex araneus. The sequence continues at coordinate 97,013 of NW_026570956.1, forward strand.
AGGAAAAGGAGAGACAGAGAGAGGAAGAGGAAAGACAGAGAGAAGAGCAGAGACAAAGAAGAAGAGGATAGGCACAGAGAGGAAGATGAGAGACAGAAAGAGGAGAGACAGAAAGGAAGAGTAGACAGAGAGGAAGAGGAGAGACAGAGGAAGAGGAGAGACAGAATAGGAGAGACAAAGAAGAGGATAGAGAGAGGAAGAGGAGAGACAGAGAGACAAAGAGGAGAGACAGAGAGGAAGAGGAGAGACAGAAGAAGAGGAAAGATAGGAAGAGGATAGACAGAGGGAGGAAGAGGAGAGACAGAGAGGAAGAGGAGAGATAGATGAAGAGGAGAGACAGAGAGACAAAGAGGAGAGACAGAGAGGAAGAGGAGAGACAGAAGAAGAGGAAAGATAGGAAGAGGAGATACAGAGGGAGGAAGAGGAGAGACAGAGAGGAAGAGGAGAGATAGATGAAGAGGAGAGACAGAGAGACAAAGAGGAGAGAC
>NW_026570956.1:102500-120480 GCF_027595985.1 Sorex araneus
CCGCCGTGTGTGTGTGTTTCCCCCTCTCCCCTCCACGGCCAGACTCAGCCCCGCTGCTCCCCGCCCGCCCTCCAGGTTCTGGACGTCGCACGACGAGCGGTTCCTGTACATGCTGATGGAGTTCGTGCCGGGCGGGGAGCTCTTCAGCTACCTGCGGAACCGCGGCCGCTTCTCCAGCCACACGGGCCTCTTCTACTCGGCCGAGATTGTGTGCGCCATCGAGTACCTGCACGCCAACGCCATCGTCTACCGCGACCTCAAGCCCGAGAACATCCTGCTCGACCGCGACGGACACATCAAGCTCACCGACTTCGGCTTCGCCAAGAAGCTGGTGGACCGGTAAGAGACCAGCTGCGGGTGGAAAGAGAGAGAGAGTGTGTGTGTGTGTGTGTGTGCGCGCGCGTGTGTGCGTCTGTGTATTTGCCAAGAAGGCGGGAGACCGGTGACACAGATGGGGGAAATTGTGGACTGCGGTTGGTCAGTGTGTTTGTGTGTGCCTGTGTGTGTGTTTGTGTCTGTGTGTGTTTGTGTGTGTTCGTGTGTGTGTCTCTGTTTGTGTCTGTGTCTATCTCTCTGCCTGTCTGTGTATGTCGGTCTGTGCGTCTGTGTGTGTGTGCTGTCTGTGTGTGTGCGTCTGTGTGTCTCTGTGTCTGTTTCTGTGTGTGTGTTTATGTGTATCTCTGTTTGTGTCTATGTGTGTCTGTGTCTATCTCTCTGCCTGTGTGTGCTGATTCTGTGTATGTGTGTCTGTGTGTCTCTGTGTCTGTTTCTGTGTGTGTTTATGTGTGTCTGTGTGGGTGTGTCTCTGTCTATTTCTGTGCTGTGTCTTTGTGTAGAGCTGTATGTGTCTGGGTGTCTGTAGGGGTGTATTGTTTGTGTGTTCGTGTGTGTGTGTTTCTTTTTTTTTTTTTTAAATTTTTATTAAATCACCATGTGGAAAGTTACAAAGTTCCCAGGTTTATATGTCAGTCACACAATATTCAAACACCCATCCCCTCACCAGTGCCCATATTCCACCACCAGAAACCCCAGTATACCCCCCGCCCCCACCCCCTACCCCCTACTGTATAACTAATGAATTTCACTTCATTTTTTCTTTACCTTGATTACATTCCATAATTCAACACAAAACTCACTATAGTTGACATAACTCTCTCTCTCTCTTTTTTTTTTTCTCTTTTTCCTTTTCCCTTTTTTTTTTTTTCTTTCTCCCCCTCATCCCCCTTCCTGCGCCTCATAGTATGGTGTACGCCACGCCACGTCGGCCAGCGTGGGGCTTTTGCTTAGTTCATAGTCCAGAGGTGGCTGCTACATTAAAAACCTTCAATATTTTCAACAAAAACTTACTGTTATTATTTGGAGTTTCCCCCCCAAGTCAGACCTGTTCAAATGGAACCGATTCACATTGCTGACAATTATAAATGTTAAGTTGCGTGGTTTTGGATTTCTGTATAAAGTCCAGGGAAAATTCTGCCAGAAATTACATAGCCCAGCTCACAGTCCCAGTGCATTGCTGTAAGAAGTCTCTGAATTCAAAGTCTTTAGGCGCAGAGGGTCCGATTCGTGCTCAGCGGCTCCGGGTTTATCTGGGCCGAGGGCGTGCCGGTTACGCCCCCTTCCCATGAGTTCCTGGGAGCCCCAACAGTAAAATCCGAATACCTGTGGGTCTGGAATCAGAAGATGGCGCCTGCCACATGGTGCCGCCAGCCCGCCGCTTTCCGTGCAGGAAGACAGGGTGGGGGGGAAAAAAAAAATCCACCCCCAGCAGCACCGAGTTGTAGCCCAGTTTGGTGTCCCAGTGCATTGCTCTCGGGTGCTGCGCTGGATGCCCGAATGTGTTACATCTTTGGAGTCAAAGTCTTTAAGCGCCGCAGAGGGTCCGATTCGCGCTCAGCGGCTCCGGGTTTATCGTGTGTGTGTGTTTCTGTGTGTGTCTGTGTGTCTATGTGGGTATGTCTCTGTGTACTTTTGTGTGCGGTGTGTGTGGGTGTGCCTATGTGTGTGTCTGCGTCTGTGTGTGCCTGTGTGTCGACGATATGTGTGTTTGTGTGTATTTGTCTTTGTGTGTCTGTGTGTGTCTGTGTGTGTGGGTATGTGAGTGTATCATGTGTCTCTGTGTCACTATGTCTATGTCTCTATCTTCATGTGTTTGTCTGTGTATGTCTGTGTGTCTCTGTGTGTCTCTCTCTCTCTCTGCCTGTGTGTGTCTGTGTCCGTGTGTATGTCTGTCTTTGTGTCTGTGTGTGTGCGTCTGTGTCTCTCTGTCTCTGTCTGTGTCTCTGTTTCTCTTTCTCTATCTCTCTGGCTGTCTCTCTGTCTCTGTGTCTCTGTCTCTCTGTGTCTGTCTCTGTCTCCCTGTGTCTCTGTCTCTGAGTGAACGAGGGGGTCGACGAGTGCATAGTTGGGTGATGGATGGGGAATGGGTAGATGGTGGGTTGGTAGAGGGGTGGGTAGACTGGGAGGGAGGGTGAATTAATGGATGGTGGGTCGATGGTGATGAATGAAGTGATGGACGGGCAGCTGGGTCAAGGGTTGGGTCGATGATGGATGGCGGGTGGGTAGATGAATGAATGAATGAATGGGTAGATGAGTGGATGATTCAATGGATGATGGATGATGAATTGAGGATTGGATGGTGGATGGGTAGATGCATGAATGAATGAATGAATGAATGAATGGGTACATGAGTGGGTGGTTCAGTGGATGATGCATGAATAAATGAATGAATGAATGAATGGGTACATGAGCGGATGGTTCAGTGGATGATGCATGAATGAATGAATGAATGAATGGGAACATGAGTGGATGGTTCAGTGGATGATGCATGAATAAATGAATGAATGAATGAATGGGAGCATGAGTGGATGGTTCAGTGGATGATGCATGAATAAATGAATGAATGAATGAATGGGAACATGAATGAATGGTTCAATGGATGATGCATGATGAGTTGAGGGTTGGATGGTGGATGGGTAGATGCATGAATGAATGAATGAATGAATGGGTACATGAGTGGGTGGTTCAGTGGATGAGGGATGATGAGTCGAGAGTTGGATGGTGGGTGGGTCGATGCATGAATGGGTCGGTGATTGGGTGAATAACGGATGGTAGATGGGTGATGAACTGATGGATGGATGGATGTGGGTGAATGAGTGAATGAATGAATGAACAAATGGGTCGATGAGTGCAGAGTTGGATGGAAAATGGGTGGATGGCGACTCGATGGACGGGTCGATGCGTGAACGAATGGGTACATGAGTGGATGGTTCAGTGGATGATGAATCGAGGGTTGGATGGTGGATGGGTACATGAATGAATGAATGAATGAGTAGACGAGTGCAGAGTTGGATAGATAATGGGTAGATGGCGACTCGATGGACGGGTCCATACATGATCAATGGGTAGATGAGTGGATGGTTCAGTGGATGGTGGATGGGTACATGAATGAATGAATGAATGAATGAATGGATGAATGGGTACACGAGTGTAGAGTCGGATGGATAATGGGTGCATGGCGACTCGATGGACAGGTCGATGCGTGAGCGAATGGGTCAATGAGTGGACGGTTCAGCGGACGGTGGATGGGCACATGAATGAATGAATGAATGAATGAATGAATGAATGGGTACACAAGTGCAGAGTCGGATGGATAATGGGTGCATGGCGACTCGATGGACAGGTCAATGCGTGAGCGAGTGGGTCGATAGTGGACGGTTCAGCGGATGGTGGATGGGCACATGAATAAATGAATGGATGAATGAATGAATGAATGAATGAATGAATGAATGAATAAATGAATGAATGGGTACCGAGTGCAGAGTCGGATGGATAATGGGTGGATGGTGACTTGATGGACAGGTCGATCTGTGAGCGAGTCGGTCGATGAGTGGATGGTGGATGGGTACATGAATGAATGGATGAATGAATGAATGAATGAATGAATGAATGAATGGGTAGACGAGTGGAGAGTCGATGGGCACTGGACGGACTCGATGAGCGAATGGGTACATGTGTGACTGCAGCACTGGGAGGACGATGAACTGACGGGTTGATGCGGGACGAATGGGTGCGTGGCGGGTAGGTGGCAGATGGGTAAGTGGAGCCCGGCTGACCCGTGTCCCCCGCCCGCCCGCAGGACGTGGACGCTGTGCGGGACCCCCGAGTACCTGGCCCCCGAGGTCATCCAGAGCAAGGGCCACGGCCGGGCCGTCGACTGGTGGGCCCTGGGCATCCTCATCTTCGAGATGCTGGCGGGGTGAGTGTGGCGGGCGCGGCCGGGCCTGGCCCCAGGGCCCTGCCTGCGGGGTGGGGGGGTGACGGGGCTGTGGGTGCAGGACACGGACACGGGCCAGCACAGAAGGCCCCGGGGACACATGCTCGGCACCACCAGTGGCCGGCCTGCCCAGCCACCAGCATTGCACACGACCTTCGCCAGCCTTTCTTGGAGCACTGGATGGGGAGTAATGCAGAAGCATTTCTTCTCCTCCTCCTCCTCCTCCTCCGGTCATATAAACATATATGTCATCCGTCATATGTACATATATGTCATCCGTCATATCACCCATCCATGTATACCATCTACCTACCCATCCATCCATCCACCCTCTCTCCATCTGCCCATCTATCCTTCTGTGGATAGTACATATATGTCATCCGTCATATGTACATATATGTCATTCGTCATATCATCCATCCATATATACCATCTACCTACCCATCCGTCCATCCACCCTCTCTCCACCCGCCCATCCATCCTTCTGTGTATAATACATATATGTCATCCGTCATATGTACATATATGTCATCCGTCATATCACCCATTCATATATACCATGTACCTACCCATCCGTCCATCCACCCTCTCTCCACCTGCCCATCCATCCTTCTGTGGATAGTACATATATGTCATTCGTCATATGTACATATATGTCATCTGTCATATCACCCATCTATATATCATCTACCTACCCATCCATCCATCCGCCCTCTCTCCACCCACCCATCCATCCTTCTGTGTATAGTACATATATGTCATTCATCATATGTACATATATGTCATCTGTCATATCACCCATCTATATATCATCTACCTACCCATCCGTCCATCCGCCCTCTCTCCACCTGCCCATCCATCCTTCTGTGTATAGTACATATATGTCATCCGTCATATGTACATATATATCATCCGTCATATCATCCACCCGTATATACCTTCTACCTACCCATCTGTCCATCTACCCTCTCTCCACCCGCCCATTCATCCTTCTGTGTATAGTACATATATGTCACCCGTCATATGTACATATATGTCATCCGTCATATCACCCATCCATATATACCATCTACCTGCCCATCCATCCATCATCTCTCCATCCACCCAGTCCTCCCTCTGTGTATAGTACATATATGTCATCCATCATATTATCTATCCATGTATATATCATCCATCTTTCCATCCATCCATCCTCTATCCATTCATCCTTCCCTTTGTCCCTCCTTCCATCCACCCATCCGTCCACCTGTACATTTCTCTGTTCATGCATGCGTCCATCCCTCCTTCCATCTTTCCATCCATCCATCCTCTATCCATTCATCCTTCCCTTTGTCCCTCCTTCCATCCATCCCTCCTTCCATCCATCCCTCCTTTCATCCATCCCTCCTTCCATCCATCCCTCCTTTCATCCATCCCTCCTTTTCATTCCTCCTTTCATCCATCCCTCCTTCCATCCATCCCTCCTTTTTATCCATCCCTCCTTCCATCCATCCCTCCTTTCATCCATCTCTCCTTCCATCCTTACCTCCTTTCATCCATCCCTCCTTCCATCCATCCATCCATCCATCCGTACATTCCTCTATTCATGCATGCATCCATCCTTCCATCTTTCCATCCATCTGTCTATCCAATTCATCCCTCCCTTCGTTCTTCCTTCCGTCCATCCACCCATGTGTACATTCCTCTACTCGTGCGTGCATCCATCTATCCATCCTCCCTCCATCCCTCCATCCTTCCATCCATCCCTTCCTCCTTCCATCCACCCCTCCCACCCTCCCTCGCTCCCTCCCTCCATCCCTCCATCCATCTATACATGCCTTTATCCATTCATCCCTCCCTTCCTCTACTAGTGCGTGCATCCATCCTTCCATCCATACCTTCATCCTTCCATCCATCCCTCCATCCTTCCATCCATCCCTCCCACCCTCCTTCACTCCCTCCCTCCATCCCTCCATCTATACATGCCTTTATCCATTCCATCCCTCCCTCTGTCCATCCTTCCATCCCTTGATCCCTCCATCCCTCCCTCTGCACCCTTGTCTATAACCCTCTGTTCATCCCTCCATCCCTCCATCCCTCCATCCCTCGTGTGTGGGCTTCAGTTGTCTATTGGACCCAGAATTCCAGTGTGGAGTAGCCCCCGGGGACCCCAGCACAGACAGAACTGCCGGTGGGTGTCCAGGGCAGCGTAGGAACCGCCTTGTCCAGCAGAGGGCAGCCTTGCCTGCACCTCACAGAACCCGGGGCGCTCTGATCTTTCTTTCTTTCTTTCTTTCTTTCTATCTTTCTTTCTTTCTTTCTTTCTTTCTTTCTTTCTTTCTTTCTTTCTTTCTTTCTTTCTTTCTTCCTTCCTTCCTTTCTCTTCCTTCCCTTCTATTTCTCTTTCTTTCCTTCTTTCTTTCCTTCTTTCTTTCTTTCTTTCTTTCTTTCTTTCTTTCTTTCTTTCTTTCTTTCTTTCTTTCTTTCTTTCTTTCTTTCTTTCTTTCTTTGTACATTCTTTCCTTCTTTCTTTCTTCCTTTTTCTTCCTCCCTTTCTTTCTATTTTTCTTCCTTTCTTCCTTCCTTTCTTCCCTTCCTCCTTCCTTCCTTCCTTCCTTCCTTCCTTCCTTCCTTCCTTCCTTTCTCTTCCTTCCTTCCCTACTATTTCTCTTTCTTTCCTTCTTTCTTTCTTTCTGTACATTCTTTCCTTCCTTCTTTCTTCCTTTTTTCTTCCTCCCTTTCTTTCTATTTTTCTTCCTTTCTTCCTTTCTTCCCTTCTTTTCCTCCTTCCTTCCTTTCTTTTTTTTTTTTTTTTTTTTTTTTTTTTTGCTTTTTGGGTCACACCTGGCGATGCACAAGGGTCACTCCTGGCTCTGCACTCAGGAATTACCCCTGGCGGTGCTCAGGGGACCATATGGGATGCTGGGAATCGAACCCGGGTCGGCCGCGTGCAAGGCAAACGCCCTACCCGCTGTGCTATCACTCCAGCCCCTCCTTCCTTCCTTTCTTCCCTTTCTTTCCTCCGTCCTTCCTTTCTTCCTTCTTCCTTCCTTCCTTCCTTCCTTCCTTCCTTCCTTCCTTCCTTCCTTCCTTCCTCTTTCTTTCTTTCTTTCTTTCTTTCTTTCTTTCTTTCTTTCTTTCCTTCCTTCCTCTCTCTCTTTCTTTCTTTCTTCTTTCTTTCTCTCTTTCTTTCTTTCTTTCTTCTTCCTTTCTTCCTTTTTCTTCCTTTCTTCCTTCCTTCCTTTCTTTCTTCCCTTCCTTCCTTCCTTCCTTCCTTCCTTCCTTCCTTCCTTCCTTCCTTCCTCTTTCTTTCTTTCTTTCTTTCTTTCTTTCTTTCTTTCTTTCTTTCCTTCCTTCCTCTCTCTCTTTCTTTCTTTCTTCTTTCTTTCTCTCTTTCTTTCTTTCTTTCTTCTTCCTTTCTTCCTTTTTCTTCCTTTCTTCCTTCCTTCCTTTCTTTCTTCCCTTCCTTCTTTCCTTCCTTCCTCCTTCATTCCTTCTCCTTCCTTCTTTATTTCTTACTTTCTTTTTTTCTTCCTTTATTCCTTCTTCCTTCCTTTCTTTCTTTCCTTCTTTCTTTCTTTCTCTCTTTCTTTCTTTCTTTCTTTCTTTCTTTCTTTCTTTCTTTCTTTCTTTCTTTCTTTCTTTCTCTCTTTCTTTCTTCCTCGTTCTTTCTTTAAAAACATTGAATCCCCATGAGCGATGCAGTTACAAAGATCTTCATCATTTGTCTTTCACTCATTCAGTGTTCCAACACCCCTTCCTTCACCAGTGTACATTTTTCACCACCAATGCCCCAGTGCCCGCAGTTTCCATCCTTCCCTCCGCCTATAGAGATACTTCTTTCTCTTCTCTCTGTCTCTGTCTCTCTGTCTCTCTCTCTCTCGGGCATTATGGTTTGCAACACAGATACTGAAAGGCTGTTATGCGTCTTTCTCTGCTTTCAACACCCAGTTCTTGTCCAGAGTGCCCAACTGTCCACCTATCATTGTCACAGTGACCCCTCTCCATCCCACTCTTCTCTCCCCCACCCCGTGAGACACAAGTTCCAACCGTGGACCCATCCTCCTGGCCCTTGTTTCTACTATCCTCGGGTATTAACTCTCACGCTGGGTCTTTATTTTATACCCCACAAAACGAGAGTATTTATCCCATCACTGCCCTTCTCCTCCTTCCAACCCACCTGACACTGTCCGTGTCCGTCCACTCAGAAGCGACCTCCATGGCTCCATTTCTCCTGCACCTGTGTAGCATTCTGCTGCGTATACGCACCCTTGTTTCTGGGTCCAGCCGTCTGTTCTCGGACCCTCGGGTCCTTTCCGGATCCTGCCTCTGGTGAACAGTGCGGCGGAGAATGTGTTCACCGCATGTGATTTTTCTGTTGTATGTGTTTGGGTCCCCGAGGTATATGCCTGGACCCTTTTCGTTCTGAGACCTAAATGACTTGCCGTAGGGACCCGGCCCATCCTTGGCGTTTGGGTTGGTGGGTCTGACTTCCTTACGGACGATGCACAGGCAACAGTCACGCTCCGGGCACGGTGCAGGGAATCTCCCAAAACCGTGCAGGGCGTCCGTCGTAGCACGAATTCTTCCTGCGGAAGTGGTGACCACAAAGCCCCCTCCCGCCCCGCGTGTCCTTGCCACTGAAGACGGGCCCGTTTCCCCCACAGGTTCCCGCCCTTCTTCGATGACAATCCCTTCGGCATCTACCAGAAGATCCTCGCGGGCAAAATCGATTTCCCCAGACACTTGGATTTCACCGTCAAGTGAGCACGCGCCTTCTTTCTCTTTCGCCTCAGCGGGGTGAATGTTGATTTCCCTTTTATTGTTTTTTTTTGTGTGTGTGTGGGGGGGGATGTGGGACAGGGCTTGGCGTTATCTCTAATTTTACTTCGTTTGCATGTTTTTTGTTGTTGTTGTTGATTGGGGTTCTGTGATTGACGGTACGTGGATCGGTGCCTTCCCAGGTCTGTCATTCCTCGTTCCAAACCCACATCCGGTAGATTCGAACGTGCGTCTCTCGTTACTGTTCTCCCAACCCAGCTGTCTGGTGGGTCACTGTTTATTGGGGAACAGTTTCCCCCCACCCTCCCCCTGGTGCCTGGACTCGTTACACACCGGGTCCAGGCAGACATGGGTCAAAGGATGACGGTCGCATGGAGAAACCCCTCCAAGAGCAGCCGATGGCTGTTCACTTTATTGCCAGATACACACGTGTTCTATAGAGGGTCTTGGCGTACGGGAAGGTCCAGTCACGCCAAGTTCAGCATGACGGGCCCATCCGCTCTCCTACTCTGCTCTGCCCCGGTCCAATCCCAATCCCGGCGGGATGCTGTGGGTAGGATGACCTGCTAAGCGCACGTGACCGTTTCTGTGTCTTGAGCCCCTGGGAGGAGGAGGTCGGGTGAGGCTCAAGGCCGGACCCCCAGTGCTGGCTGACCCCCTGTTCTTGCCCACTTGGCCCAGACACTCCTTCTTGGGAGGGTTCACTTCTGAGAGATCCGGCTGCCTCTGTCCCTCTCCTCCTGACTGGCTTCCCTCCGCTTGGTCTGAGGGAAGTCGGTTCCATCCAGCTGGCTGTACATGGCCCAAAACTCTCATCACCGCACCTAGCACAATAGCCAAGATGTGGAAACACCGCAAATGCCCAACCTGCGATGAATAGATCGAGAAGTTGTGGGCTACCTGGATAATGGAATAGTATGCAGCTCTAACAAAGAACAGAACCACGCACTTGGCCGCAGCATGGATAGAACCAGAGAAGATCATGCCGGGTCTTTTATTTTCAACACGACTTTCAGAAGGGTTGAACCGAGCCAACATCCTAAGGACACGGAGACGATGCGAATGCCCAACTACAGATACATAAAACTGATCTATAAGTGCAGTGGAATACTACGCAGCTCTAACAAAGAACAGAATCAGGCGGACATCCAATGATAAGAATGCTGGTTGGGCAGTCGTTGTGTTTTTCCTTCCCTCGCACCCCCCAAAAAAAGGAAAAGGTTTTCATTCTTCTACTCCTGTGTTCTTTCTTCATGCATCCAAAAATCAGCAGCTCTTTGCAAAAGCGACTGTGGCTAATACATCTCGGTGAGATTATTTCTCTGGACGGGAGTCCCCCACTCCGTGATTGTGACGCATGTCCAACTGGGTGGACCCGAGTTTCTTTTTTTTCTCTCCTGTTTCTGAGATGCTGCGTCGGTGAATCACAGCAAGGAATCCTGAAACTTCCAGAAGGACAGGGAAGTGTTGGCTGCGACATTCCTCCTGCATGTGAAAGTTTCAGGAGATCCGTTTTTCGAAAGCAGCACTTTTTTGGGGAGAAGGAGGTACCCAAGGATTCAGTGGCACCCAAAGGTGCATGGATGAAGCACTTGTACACACTTCTCAGCTAACATTCGAGACATTCGTCGTCATCACAATATGTAATAACGGTGTCACCTTGTGTGGTCACCAAAGGTCACCAAAGGCAGTATACATACGTACATTATATTATAAATCACATGCATTTATTATGTAATATATAAATGTAACAGAGTATACATTTATAATGTATATTATATGTACTCTCTGTATACTGTTACATATTAACATTTCTGTTACATAGCCTTACACTTGTGCATCCCTGCACTTAATGTAGCAGACACACAATGTTCATCGTGTAAGAGATACATTGTACCTTAATCTCATAGACTCATCACAGTTAAAGACTAAAGGATAACAATGCATTTGAATACAGCAGATGATAATAAGATCATGCATTATCGTAATAGGGTGGCATACACGTCATGATCACAAAATTGATAGCTGGTTAATTGCTTCTGGCCCTGGCTGACTCAGTGCTGTTGGCATTGAGACGAATGCAGTTAACTCGCAATTAATTCACTGTGTGAACAGCGGATTCGTCTGTTCGTTCTGTATGACTGTAACACAGCAGAGTCTAATATGTTGCAGCGTCATAGGTTAGCATTTGAAAAGCTCATCCCTGGGGCCAGAGCCATAGCCCAGCGGGAAGGGCATCTGCCTTGCACGCGGCTGACCCGGGTTCGATCCCTGGCATCCCATAGGGTCCCCCGAGCACCACCAGGAGTCTTTTTTGAGTGCAGAGCCAGGAGGAACCCCTGAGCATCACCGGGTGTGACTCAAAAAAAAAAAAAGCCAAAAAAAAAAAAAAGAAACAAAGGGAGGTCATCTGCTTCAAATGATCCCAGAGCTAACCTTTAACCATCAGCATGGTGGGAAATCTACACAGATACCATGGCAAAAATTTGCTTTTTGGTGGGGTGCCGATGGTTTGGGCCATTCCCAGTGCTGTCCAGGTCCTATTCCTGGCCCCGCACTCTGGGTCCGCTCTTTGTGGTACTTTGAGGGCCTCATGGGGTACCGGGGATGGAACCCAGGCAAGGCCAACCCTCTCTCTGCTGCACCGTCACTCCAGCCCCGATGATAGTTTAATTTTTGTGTACGGAGCCGGGTGGAGGTTCGGAGATGACCGTCAAGGAACCCAAAAGTGGACCTTTGGGGGCAGTGGCGATATTTGTGCCCTGCCATTACTCTGCAATTGCTCCCCGGAGTTCTGCCGTGAGTCACACCTGAGCACAGAGGAAGGAGCCATCTCTGAGCACTGCTGGGTGAGTTCTCCTGCGGTTTCTCTTGTCTCTCCCACAAAAAAAGGCGTCACAGTTTAGCATCTTGTCCGCCTTTTCCTCCCTCCCGCGTGGAAGGCCCGTGGCTGTTCTCTCCCCCTGAGGACTCCTGTCTCACCCGTGCCCAAAGGAGACACACGCGTGGCCGATCAGGGCAGCGCGAGTTGGAATCACAGGGACGTCGCCTGTCCTCCTGGAGGTGGTGGCCCTGGGTGGGGAAATCAAGAAGCAGCCAGAAGAACTGGCGGGGGCGTGTGGACCCAGTAGCCTCTCTCCGTGGCTGGGCGCGTCATCTGCTTGGCCCTCACGCGAAGGCACCGTACATATGACTCCGAAGAATGGGCACAAACTGACCCAGCAGTGCCGGTGGACAGAGAGAGAAACACGCGATTCTCCAGAATCTGTGCACACCCCTGTCCGTCTCGCGCTCGGTACGGTAGCCAAGAGGTGGAATCGCCCCAGGATGGAGTCGTCACGAGGGGCCAAACTGTGCCGTTTGCAACCACCGGGATGGAACGAGCAGAGAACGTGCGGAGTGACGGCAGCCAGAAACAGAGGGACAGACACGGAATAATCTCTCGTGTGGGGTGTGGACACACACACACCCTGGCAGGGAGCAGCTGGGGGCCAAAGGTGACACGGTGGTAGAAATCTGAGCCGAGTTTGGGACCGTGTGCATGAGTCACTGTCATCCCGTTGCTCATCGATTTTTTTTGAGCGGGCGCCAGTCACGTCTCTCATTGTGAGACTTGTTGTGACTGTGTTTGGCATCTCGGAGACGCCACGGGGAGCTTGCCAGGCTCTGCCGTGCGGGCGGGAGACTCCTGGGAGCTTGCCGGGCTCTCCGAGAGGGACGGAGGAATCGAACTCGGGTCGGCCGCGTGCAAGGCGAACGCCCAACCGCTGTGCTGTGGCTCCAGCCCCACGTGGTGCATGACAGGGAGGGATTTTGGGGTTCTTGGGGGAGATCGTCTTTGCTTGTTCGCCTGCTAGTCTATTTATCATCATCTTCATCATCATCATCATCATCATCATCATCATCATCATCATCATCATCATCATCTCATTGATCGTCGATTTTCTCATGGGGTCTCAAATCTCAGAGCTAGTCTATTTATATATTTTTTATTATTTATTTATTTATTTATTTTGCTTTTTGGGTCCCACCTGGCGATGCTCAGGGGCTCCTCCTGACTCTGCACTCAGGAATTACTCCTGGCGGTGCTCGGGAGACCCTATGGGATGCTGGGAATCGAACCCGGGTCGGCCGCGTTCCAGGCCAACGCCCTCCCTGCTGGGCTCTCGCTCCAGCCCCTCATTGCAAATTTTTTTTTTAAAAAAAGCAAGACCCATCTCTCCAGCCAGCTGTTCTCGCCCCGCTCAGCTCAGGGGCTCCGTGAGGGGTTTGGTTTCCTGGTGGCGGCCCCCGGCCCCTGACTTCTCTCTCCTCCCGCCTTGCATATAGAGATCTCGTCCGGAAGTTGCTGGTCGTGGACAGAACCAGGAGGCTGGGAAGCATGAAGGTTAGTGTATGTGTGTCCAGCCCCTTCTGGGGGGCGAGTGGGGATTCTCCAGAGGTGTAGACACGGACACGCAGACCCCAGGCACCGCCCGGATGTCCCTGTCCCGTGGCTACCCAGACGAACAGAGGCAGGGGGAATCTTGAGGGCTTGTGGTTTGCTTTCCTCCCGGGCCCCTCTACCCCGACAAAGCCTGGTGCTTTAATTTTTTAAATTTTTGTATTGAATCACCGTGAGCTACAGGTACAAAGCTTCCATGTTTGAGTGTCATGGAATGTCGGAACCCCCATCCCTCCACCTGTGCCCATTCCCCACCCCCCGTGTCCCCAGTGTCCCCCCATCCCGCCCTCTCCCTGCCTCCATGGCAGACAATCTCCCCCACACTCTCTCTCTCTGCTTTGGGGCATCAAGGTTTGCAATACAGACACCGAGAGGCCGTCACGGTGGGTCCTTTGTCGACTCTCAGCACACGTCTCCCATCCCGAGCATCCCTCCAACCCTCCCTGACTCAGTGACCCCTTCTCCATCCCAGCCGCCTTCTCCCCCAAACTCATGAGGCAGAGGTCTTGTTCCTTTTGCAGAACGGGGCTGATGACATCAAACGGCACCGGTGGTTCAGAACGGTGGACTGGGAAGGCGTGCCCCAGAGGAAGATGAAGGTTAGAAACCTGTGTTCCTTCTCACGGGCGGTCCACGGGGTGCAGGGGTTGGTGGGTGTGGTCCAGTGCATGGATGGGTTACGTCGGACGGAGTCTCTGGATGAGTGTGGTCCATTGGGTGGGGGGGCGGGGTTATTGGACGAATGTCGTCCATTGGTTGAATTGGTTCGTTGGGTGGAGGTATGGAATGGTCCGCTGGATGGACGTGCTCTGTTGGATGGCTGTGGATGGGTGTGGTTCAAAAAGGATGGATGGAGTCTCTCAGGTGGGGGCAGTACAAGGACGCAGTCCATTGGTTGAATTGGCCCCTTGGATGGAGGACTTGGGATGGGTATGGTCTACTGGGTGAGGCATTGCATGGGTGTGTTTCACTGGACAGACGCACTGGGTGGGTGTGTCCCGTTGGGCGGACGTGGTTAGTTGGAGGGGGGCATTGGATGTGCTGTGTTGGGTGGATATGGTCCGTTGGATGGGTGTGGTCTACCGGATGCTTGGGGCCTCTTGGGTGGACGCACTCTGGGTGTGTGGGGACCCCTGAGTTGATATCGTCCGTTGCATGTGTGTGGTGTGATTCACTGGGTGGATGTGGCCCATTGGATGGATGTTAGTCATTGGTGGTAGGGGTCCTTTAGATGAATGGAGGCCACTGGGTGAATATGGTCGGTTGGGTGAATATGGTCGAGTGGGTGAATATGGCCCATTGAATATGGTCCAGTGGGTGAATATGGTCCATTGGGTGAATATGGTCCAGTAGGTGAATATGGTCCACTGGGTGAATATGGTCCATTGGGTGAATACGGTCCAGTGGGTGAATATGGTCCACTGGGTGAATATGGTCCGTTGGGTGAATATGGTCCAGTGGGTGAATATGGCCCAGTGGGTGAATATGGTCCAGTGGGTGAATAGGGTCCATTGGGTGAATATGGTTCATTGGATGAATATGCCCCAGTGGGTGAATATGGCCCACTGGGTGAATATGGTCCATTGAATATGGTCCAGTGGGTGAATATGGTCCATTGAATATGGTCCACTGGGTGAATGTGGTCCACTGGGTGAATATGGCCCAGTGGGTGAATATGGTCCATTGGGTGAATATGGCCCAGTGGGTGAATATGGTCCACTGGGTGAATAGGGTCCACTGGGTGAATATGGTCCATTGAATATGGTCCACTGCGTGAATATGGTCCATTGAATATGGTCCACTGCGTGAATATGGCCCAGTGGGTGAATATGGCCCAGTGGGTGAATATGGTCCATTGAATATGGTCCATTGGGTGAATATGGCCCAGTGGGTGAATATGGTCCAGTGGGTGAATATGGTGCAGTGGGTGAATATGGTCCATTGGGTGAATATGGCCCAGTGGGTGAATATGGTCCACTGGGTGAATGTGGTCCACTGGGTGAATATGGCCCAGTGGGTGAATATGGTCCATTGGGTGAATAGGGTCCATTGGGTGAATAGGGTCCACTGGGTGAATTATAGTCCATTGGGTGAATATGGTCCGTTGGGTGAATATGGCATTTTGGGTGATTGGTCCGTTGGTTGGACGTGCTCTGTTGGATGATACGGTCTTTTGGATGAGTGTGGTCCAAAGGATGGAGGGGGTCGATTGGGGTGGAGGCACTGAATGGATGTGGTCCACGGGCACATGGGTGTGGCCCATCGGATGGATATGGTTCGTTCAGTGGATGTGGTTCATTGGATGGAGGCATTGGTTAGATGTGGTCCACGGGGTGGATGTGTTTCATTGGAGGGATGTGGTCCACTGGATGAAAGGATTGGGTGAGTGTGCACAGCTGGATGGAGGCATTGGGTAGATGTGGTCCATTGAATGGGAGCATTGGATGGATTTGGTTCATTGGATGGATACGGTTCATTGGATGGATACAGTTCATTACATGAATATGGTCTTTTGGGTGAATATGGTCCACTGGGTGAATATGGTCCATTGGGTGAATATGGTCCATTGGGTGAATATGGTCTAGTGGGTGAATATGGTCCAGTGGGTGAATATGGTCCATTGGGTGAATATGGTCTAGTGGGTGAATATGGTCCATTGGGTGAATATGGCCCATTGGGTGAATATGGTCCAGTGGGTGAATATGGTCCAGTGGGTGAATATGGTCCAGTGGGTGAATATGGCGCATTGGGTGAATATGGTCCAGTGGGTGAATATGGTTTGTTGGGTGAATATGCTCCATTGGGTGAATATGGTCACTGGGTGAATATGGTCACTGGGTGAATATGGTCCATTGGGTGAATATGGTCACTGGGTGAATATGGTCCATTGGGTGATTGGTCCGTTGGTTGGACGTGCTCAGTTGGATGGATATGGTCTTCTGGATGAAAGTGGCCCACCGGGTGGATGACTCCCGTCGGACGGGGGCCACCAGGTGGATGACTCCCGTGGGTGGGTGTCGGGACGCCAGGTGACTCCCCTCCTCCTCCTCACGGACCCCCTCCTTCCAGCCGCCCGCGCTTGTCGGTTACAGTAGAGCCGCACCGTCCCCACCCAGAACTCCCGCCACCCCCCCACCCCACCCCGCCGACTTACTTCTCCGCCTCCGTCCCACAGCCTCCCATCGTACCCAAGGTGTGCGGCGAGGGAGACAGCTCCAACTTCGAAGCCTACCCCGAGAGCGAGTGGTCAGCGGCCCCTCCCGTGTCCGCCTCCGACCTGGAGGTCTTCGAGAACTTCTGACCACCCCACGTGGCCACCGCTGCAAAGTAGGTGTCTTGTGTGCAGTTACTCCGGAATATCCCAACGTAGGCGGAGGGGGAGGCTGTAGAGATACAACAGCAGGGAGGGCGTTTGACCGACCCGGGTTCGATGCCTCCGTCCCTCTCGGAGAACCCGGCAAGCTATCACGACTGGTGCCCGCACGAGCCGATTGATGAGCAGCGGGACGACGGTGACAGGGAATTTTGGGGTCCCACCCGGCGATGCTCAGGGTTCCTCCTGGCTCTGCACTCAGGAATGACTCCTGGCGGTGCTCGGGGGACCCTAAGGGATGCTGGGAATCGAACCCGGGTCGGCCGTGTGCAAGGCAAACGCCCTCCCCGCTGGGCTATCGCTCCAGCCCCACGTTTTATTTTTACTCTATGTACTTTGAGCCTTCCAATCTAAACGGAATTTTAGTTATATTGATGATAACAATAATGATTTTATGATAATAAATTTCATTACAAATGAAATACAGTTTTATTTTTGATAGATGTATTTTGAGCATCCCATCAGCCATGGAGTGGCACGAAGCAATCTAACGTGTATGTTTTTAGTTACATTTTATTCTAATAAAATGTTAATAATGATGATTTTATAATAATAAATTTTATTATAAATGAAATAACGTCCTATTTTTAATATATGTACTTTGAACATTCCTTGAGCCATGGAGTTGTAAGAAACAATCTGAACTTAATTTTAGTTATATTTATAATAACAATAATGATTTTATGATAATAAATTTTATTATAAAGGGAATAGAATTTTTGATATGTGTATTTTGAGCATACCATCAGCCATGGAGTTTGTAAGAAGCAATCTAAAGTGTATATTTTAGTTATACTTTGTAATAAAATATAAGTAACAATGATTTTATAATGATAAATTTTATTATAAGTGAAATATATCTTATTTATTATATATATTTTGAGCATTCCATCAGCCGTGCAGCTGTAGAACTCAATATAAAATTTCCATTTATATTTAATTATAATAAAATATAAATAACATAATGTTAATAATTTATAATAATACATTTTATTGTAAACAGAATAAAATTTTGTTTATAATGTATATCTTTTGAGCACTCCATCGGCCATTGAGTTGCAAGAAGCAATATAAAATAAAATCTTTATTTATATTATATTATAACCAAATACAAATAAATATAGCAAAA
>NW_026570957.1:0-17500 GCF_027595985.1 Sorex araneus
CGTGCGGGCGGGACGTGCGCGCAGCCGGGCCTATGGGGACAGTCGGGAGGCGGGACCTCGTCAAGGCGGGACGGAGCCCAAGTGAGCCGTGGCTTATTGGGCAGAGCCGCCATGTGGGCGGGACGACGCGCGCAGCCGGACCTATAGAAACAGCGGAAGGGCGGGACCTCGTCGTAACCGCGGCTGAATGGGTGGGGCCCCCCTGTGGGCGGGGCGTCGCGCGCAGCCGGGCCTATAGCGACAGCCGGAGGGCGGGACCTCGTCCGCGAGGCGCCGATCTCTGACTGGTCCGCTGGCCAGTGGGCGGGGCCTCGCGGGTGGCTGGGCCAGTACGGGCCGTTGGTGGGCGGGACTCTCGGTCTCGGTGGGGCGGGATTGGTGGGCGGCCCCGCGGCGGGCGGCCATTGCTGCGCGGCCATTGGCGGGCGCGCCGGTGGGCGGGGCCCGAGCTCCCCTTTTGCCGCGCGCCGGGGCCCGAGTGGGGCTCGCACGGCCGCGGGCTCTGGCCGGCGCGCAGCGGGTGGGCGGTGTCCGGAGCCGGGGCGGGGGGCGCCATGGTGCTGTGCCCGGTGCTCGGGAAGCTGCTGCACAAGCGCGTGGTGCTGGCCAGCGCCTCCCCGCGCCGCCAGGAGATCCTCAACAACGCGGTGAGCTTCCCGGAGGAGGCGTCGGGCCGGGGGGGGGGGGGGGCGGGGACTCCCGACCTTTGCACCTGCCGGAGGGGGCAGCACTGAAGGGGGCCCTGCTGCCCACCCCCCCCCCGCCCACTCCCAGAGCCTGGGCTGGGGGCTGCAGCGCTACAGCGACCCAGTGACCCCGACGCCCCAGATGGGGGGACCCCCGGGTGCATGATCGGGGGGTCCCCGAGACAGCTCTGGCGGCTCTGCGGGATGCACCGGCGACCCCCTCCCCGGGTTAGCGAGGGTCAGGGGTCGGGGGGCAGCCAGGGACTTGGGGCCTGCTGACCCCTGACCCAGGCTGGGATGCGCTGGGCGCTGGCCAGGCTGGCGCCTGCAGGCCTGGACACGTCTCACTGACCCCTTGGGCCAGGGCTGGGGTCAGGGGCTGGGGCTGGGGTCACGGTGAGGGGCGGCTCTGGCCAGGCGGGGGTCCACCAGGGTGGGGGGGAGGCGTCCGTGACCCCGGGGGCTTCGGCCAGGGCTTGGGCGACCGGTGGCCCCCTGGGCAGGGTGCGGCCACCCGGCCAAGGTCACCGACCGACACGGCTGGCCGTGTCCTGGGCACCGGACAGCAAGGGGGGGACTCTGGTGGACGCTGACGTGGCCTCTTGCCTTGACAGAGTCGGGGTCTGTGTTGAGGGGCAGCTGCCCACACCGGGGGTCAGGGTTAGCACCGTCTGGTTCTCACACACACACACATGTTGTACATGCATGTACACGCGTGTATACACAGACACAGCCCCGCCTGTGAATGTATATGCATGTGTACACAGACACAGAGACATAGGTACGTACACACCGATACAGACACACAGACACACGCATGTTCGTATAAACACAGCGGATATATAAGCAGATATACATAGAGTCACACATACACAGACACACATATATGCGTATACACACACAGACACAGCCCCGCCTGTGTATGTATATGCATGTGTACACCGACACAGAGACATAGGTACGTACACACCGATACAGACACACGCATGTTCGTATAAACACAGAGACGGATATATAAACAGATATACATAGATTCACACATACACAGACACACATACATGTGTATACACACACAGACACAGCCCCGCCTGTGAATGTATATGCATGTGTACACAGACACAGAGACATAGGTACGTACACACCGATACAGACACACGCATGTTCGTATAAACACAGAGACGGATATATAAACAGATATACATAGATTCACACATACACAGACACACATACATGTGTATACACACACAGACACAGCCCCGCCTGTGAATGTATATGCATGTGTACACAGACACAGAGACATAGGTACGTACACACCGATACAGACACACGCATGTTCGTATAAACACAGAGACGGATATATAAACAGATATACATAGATTCACACATACACAGACACACATACATGTGTATACACACACAGACACAGCCCCGCCTGTGAATGTATATGCATGTGTATACAGACACAGAGACATAGGTACGTACACACCGATACAGACGCACAGACACACGCATGTTCTTATAAACACAGATGGATATATATAAGCAGATATACAGAGTCACACATACACAGACACACATATATGTGTATACACACAGACACAGCCCCACCTGTGAATGTATATGCATGTGTACATAGACACACTCAGAGACATAGATATGTACACATAGATACAGAGAGACACACATGTACATTTGTCTAACACAGAGACATATATATAAGCAGGCGTACACACAGTCACACACACAGACACACATACAGCCCAGCCTGTGTATGTATATGCATGTTTACATAGACACAGAGACAGATATATATACACATAGATACAGACACACACACACATGTACATTTGTATAAACTCAGAGATATATATGCAGATATATATACAGTCACACATACCTGTGTATGCACATACACAGCCCAGCATATGTGTGTATATATAAATGCTTATATATACACACAGAGACATAGACATATACACATAGATACACCCACGTACATTCGTATAAACACAGAGACATATATAAGCAGACATACATACAGTCACACATACAGACACACATACATGTGTATATATACACGCAGACACAGCTCAACCAGTGTATGTGTATACATGTTTACATAGCCACAACCAGAGACATAGATACACAGATACAGACACACATGAACACATGTATATATGAACACATGTATATTTACATATACACAGATATATAAACATGCGTACATACAGTCACACATACACAGACACGTGTACATGCATATGTACACACAGGCACAAATACACACTTACACACAGACATAACTATGTACACAGAGACATGCACACAGTGCAGACGCACACGGGCACACACAACATACACAGACATATAGACACGCAAACACACAGAGACACACAGATAAACCTAGACACCCAGAGACACGCACGGACAGAGACACAGACCTTTATAGACACAGACACACACAGAGACAAACACACAGGCACAAACGCGTGCCCACACACACGCAGGCACGTACAGGCACGTCAGTAAGTAAACAGGCACGCCTGTACACACACTTTTCTTCCCTCACAGCCGTGCTGACACACTCTCATGCACACACGCACTCACACACCGCCCCCCCCACACACTCACACACACACCTGTGGCCCAAGATTCCTATATGCAAGCTGAGAACGACACACACACACACACACACACACACACACACACGCACGCATGCAGGCACACATACAGATTCATCTTCCCTGGGTCCCCGCGGCCTCCTGCTGCCCGCCCGGTTTGCCTCGTCCCCCTCGGGGTCAGCCCTCGGCCCTTTGCCCTCTTGCGTGTGTGGGATCGATACCGGCCGCTGCCCTCGGTGTCAGCGCGGACGCCCGGCCCGGGGCACGTGACCTCAGCCGTGTCCCTCCCGACACCCTCACCGCCCACCTCTCTCTCTCTCTCTCTCTCTCTCTCTCTCTCTCTCTCTCTCTTTCTCTTCTCTCTCTCTCTTTCTCTCATTCTCTCTCTTTCTCTCCCTCTTTCTCCCTCTTTCTCTCTTTCTCTCTCTCTTTCTCTTTCGCTTTTTCTGTCTCTCTGTCTCTTTTTTTCTGTCTCTTTCTGTCTCTTTCTCTCTCTCTTTCTCTCTCTCTTTCTCTCTTTTTCTCTCTTTCTGTCTCTTTCTCTCTCTTTCTCTCTGTCTCTTTCTCTCCCTCTTTCTCTTTATCTCTCTCTTCTCTCTCTCTTTCTCTCTTTCTCTCTCTTTCTGTCTCTTTCTCTTTCTCTCTCTTTCTCTCTCTCTTTCTCTCTCTGTCTCTCTTTCTCTCCCTTTCCCTCTTTCTCTTTCTCTCTTTCTCTTTCTTTCTTTCTCTCTCTCTCTCTTCCTTCCTCTCTCTCTCTCTCTCTCTCTCTCTCGCTCACAGGGCCTGCGGTTCGAGGTGG
Organism: Sorex araneus; assembly: GCF_027595985.1. Classification (NCBI taxonomy): domain Eukaryota; kingdom Metazoa; phylum Chordata; class Mammalia; order Eulipotyphla; family Soricidae; genus Sorex; species Sorex araneus. Next base: position 4,107 of record NW_026570957.1, read on the forward strand.
TGCCCTCCCGCTTCAAGGAGACGCTGGACAAGGCGTCCTTCCCCGCGCCCTCCGCCTACGCCGTGGAGACGGCCAAGCAGAAGGCCCTCGAGGTGGCCCAGCGCCTCTACCAGGCAAGGCCGCCCGCCCCGGCCCCATCTCTGCCCCGGCTCAGGCCCGTGTGCAACACGGAGCACAGGACACGGAACACAGCCCTGGGGGCAGAGCACACGGAACGGCGGTCGTGTGCATAGAAAACAGGGCCTTTTGCAGAGAGAACGGGTGGTCGCGTGCAGAGAGAAATGGGGCCATGTGCAGAGAGAACGGGGGGGGGGGGTCGTGTGTAGAGAGAAATGGGGCCGTGTGCAGAGAGAACTGGGGGGGGGGTTGCATGCAGAGAAAAATGGGGCCGTGTGCAGAGAGAACAGGATCGTGTGCAGAGAGAAATGGGGCCGTGTGCAGAGAGAAATGGGGCCGCGTGCAGAGAGAATGGGGGGGTCGCGTGCAGAGAGAAATGGGGCCGTGTGCAGAGAGAACAGGGTTGTGTGCAGAGAGAACGGGTGGGGGGGTCGCGTGCAGAGAGAAATGGGGCCGTGTGCAGAGAGAACAGGGTTGTGTGCAGAGAGAACGGGTGGGGGGGTCGCGTGCAGAGAGAAATGGGGCCGTGTGCAGAGAGAACGAGGGTCGCGTGCAGAGAGAAATGGGGCCGTGTGCAGAGAGAATGGGGCCGTGTGCAGAGAGAATGGGGGTCGCGTGCAGAGAGAATGGGGCCGTGTGCAGAGAGAATGGGGGTCGTGTGCAGAGAGAACGAGGGTCGCGTGCAGAGAGAAATGGGGCCGTGTGCAGAGAGAATGAGGGTCGTGTGCAGAGAGAAATGGGGCCGTGTGCAGAGAGAATGAGGGTCGTGTGCAGAGAGAAATGGGGCCGTGTGCAGAGAGAATGGGGCCGTGTGCAGAGAGAACGGGTGGGGGGGTCGCGTGCAGAGAGAATGGGGCCATGTGCAGAGAGAAGGGGGGGTCGCGTGCAGAGAGAAATGGGGTCGTGTGCAGAGAGAACGGGGTCGCGTGCAGAGAGAAATGGGGCCGCGTGCAGAGAGAACGAGGGTCGTGTGCAGAGAGAATGGGGGTCGTGTGCAGAGAGAATGGGGCCATGTGCAGAGAGAAATGGGGCCGTGTGCAGAGAACGGGGCCGTGTGCAGAGTCTGGAGGAGCCCATGCCAGTGGCCCTGAGACCCAGCAGACACCCCGCGGAATGTGACCCGTGGCAGGCAGCCTCCGTGCACTGTCCCCCGTGGCCGTGGTGTCGGAGTCTCTAGGTGGGGGAGGGGGCGGCCCAGACGGCTGCTGGCGGGGCTGAGGGTCGCCCCCGGGATTGGCTCCCGCCCCGTCCACAGCCACGTGGCTGGATGGGGGAGGGGCTGCCACGCCAAGGGTCGCCCCGCCTTGCACACAGTGCTCCAAGTCCCACAAGTGAGAGACGCAGAGTGTAGGGCACGGCCCCAGGACCCCTCGTCTCCACACGCCCCACTCGTGGGGGGGGAGGACGGTGTCACGGGTGACAGAGAATCCAGGTGGACACTTCACTGATACCCAATAGAGTATGATCATGGACACGGGAGCACTGCTGGCCGAGAATGCCTGGTGAGGCTCCGTTACTCCTCACTAGAGTATTATCCTGAGTAAGGCAGCGTCACTGATGACAGGATGACGGGTGATACTCCACCACTACTCTAGAATGGAGTATTACCATGAGTAAGGCAGCATCACTGATGAGAGAATGACGGGTGATACTCCACCACTACTCTAGAATGGAGTATTACCATGAGTAAGACAGCATCACTGATGAGAGAATGACGAGTGATACTCCACCACTACTCTAGAATGGAGTATTATGAGTAAGGCAGTGTTGCTGATGACAGAATGACGGGTGATACTGCACCACTACTCTAGAATGGAGTATTGTCATGAGTAAGGCAGTGTCGCTGATGACAGAATGACGGGTGATACCCCACCACTACTCTAGAATGGAGTATTACCGTGAGTAAGGCAGCATCACTGATGACAGGATGACGGGTGATACTCCACCACTACTCTAGAATGGAGTATTGTCTGAGTAAGGCAGTGTCGTTGATGACAGGATGACGGGTGATACCCCACCACTACTCTAGAACAGAGTATTACCATGAGTAAGGCAGTGTCGTTGATGACAGGATGACGGGTGATACTCCACCACTACTCTAGAATGGAGTATTGTCTGAGTAAGGCAGTGTCGTTGATGACAGGATGATGGGTGATACTCCACCACTACTCTAGAATGGAGTATTGTCTGAGTAAGGCAGTGTCGTTGATGACAGGATGACGGGTGATACTCCACCACTACTCTAGAACGGAGTATTACCATGAGTAAGGCAGTGTCGTTGATGACAGGATGACGGGTGATACTCCACCACTACTCTAGAATGGAGTATTGTCTGAGTAAGGCAGTGTCGTTGATGACAGAATGACAGGTGATACTCCACCACTACTCTAGAACGGAGTATTATCATGAGTAAGGCAGTCACTGATGACAGAGAATTAATGGTGATACTCAATTATGACTCAATGAAGTACTGTGAATAAAACAGTATCACTGATAACAGAATTAATGTTGATGCTCCACTACTAGTGAATAGAGTACTATCACGAATAAAACAGTACCACTGATGGCAGAAAATTACTGTTGATACCCAATTACTACTCCATGGAGTATTATGAAATCAATGTTCTCACTGATGACAGAGAATTCCTGTTCACTCTCCAGTACAACTCAGTAGGCTATTGCCATGAATAAAACAATATCACTGGTGACAGAGAATGGCGATAATCCTGTTACTGCTCAATAGAATGTTATGAGTAAAACAGTGTCACAGGTAACAGTGAATTACTGTTGATACTCCAGTACTTCTCACTTGAGTATCATCATGAATAAAACAGTTTCATGGAGGACTGAGAATGGTGATACTCCGGTACTACTTCGTAGAGTATTATCATGAATAAAGCAGGATCTCTGAGGACAGAGAATGGTGATGCTCCAGTAATGCTCAGTAGAGCATTATGAATGAAACAGTATCAGTGGTGGCAGAGAATTACTGTTGATACTCTAGCACTACTCAGCAGAGCAATATCGCAAAGAATTTCACTGATAACAGAATGGTGATAGTCCCATTACTGCTCAGTAGAGTATTATCGTGAGTAAAAGAGTACCATTGGTGGTGTGGCATTACTGCTGTTACTCTCCCTGACTTTGTAGAGGACTCCTGTGCTTAATAAGACAGCATCACTTAAGATGTCGAATCAGTATTGATAATCCGTGCAGGCTCATGGCCAATAAGACAGCGTCATCTCTGGTACTGTCTCTGTGGATAGTCCGTTAATGTCATCACTGCATAAGAGACTATTGCTGTGAAGTAACTAAGCAGCATCACTTAGGATACAGAGTTAACGGTGGCCATCCATTCACGCACAACTGACTCGCTGTCTAATACAATCGTCTCGATTCTGAGAAAGAGTCAACATGGATAACCCATTCCTATCCTATCCACTACAATCACTGTATCACTGTCATCCTGTTGTTCAACGATTTACTCAAGCGGGCACCAGTAACGTCTCTGTTACACTCAGCCCTGAGATTTTAGCAACCTCTCCTTACTCATCTTTCCCAACGATTGGAGGCTCTTTCAGGGTCAGGGGAATGAGACCTATCGTGACTGTTTTGGGCATATCGAATACGCCACGGGGAGCATGCCAGGCTCTGCTGTGTGGGCGGGATACTCTCGGTAGGTTGCCGGGCTCTCCGAGAGGTATGCATATATCTGTTACTGTATTTGGGATATGAATATGCCAGGGGGACCTTGCAAGGCTCTTCCGTGCGGGCAATAGACTCTGGGTAGATGGTCAGGTTCTCCAAGAGGGAGAACAGGGCTGTTAGATGTCCACATGCTTCCGGGAGCTTGGTCTTAGAGTCTCTGGATGTTGGCCATTGGTGGGATTACACGGCTCCGGGGGCAGTTTGTGGGTGAGGCTGCCAAGCTACTGGAAAATGGGGGATCTGGGTGGAAGAGGCCCAGTCCTAATCCGAGCAGGCTTGGAGATCTCAGCCCCGGGTCCCACACACCTGGGTTCCTCTGTCGGCCCCTTCATGCGTGAGGCTCGTCCGAACATGTGGAGAGGGGCCTTGAGCATGGCTGTGGCTGGGCTCCGGAGGTCTTCCACTCTCAGGCTCTGCTCGGGGCGGGGAGGGAAAGGCAGCCCATCCCCTCCACTACAATACAAGACCTAAGTATGTCACATACAACAGGCTTACAGTCTCGCTCCCAGTCAGGACCTAGAATTCATGCTGCAGGTTCCGAGGCTCTGCTGATGTGTCGGGTATTGGCTTGGTGTAGGCTTGGTGTCACTTCTGAGAGAGAATTGACATGGCCATCCGTAACTGTGTGTTATTAGCCGGTAGACTCAAATGAACACGATGCTATCTTTTATAGTGATGTCTGAGTCTGTTGCAATATTCCTCTCCCATATTCTGCTTAATAGAAATGTATTAATTACGTTGATTCACATCCTGATCCATTACAGTCTTACCATATGACGGGTTTTTAATGAATCAGGCCGTCATTTATGCTAGGAAATTCCCACCATTCACCCGCATTAGGACATTCGTGTATGTCTCTGTATAGCAACTATCATGATTATTTTTTTTTAATTTTATTTTTTTTTAAATTTTTTATTGTGGAAAGTTACAAAGTTACAAAGTTTTCAGGTTTAAATCTCAGTTATACAATACTCGAATACCCATCCCTTCACCAGTGCTCATATTCCACCACCAAGAATCCCAGTATAGCTCCACCCCGCCCCCTCACACCCCAAACCCCCCCCACGCCCCTAGCTATCATGATTATTAATACTGCCATTTAGGATATAGGACGAGTGTTGTTGAGCCTTTATCACATGGTGCCTAGAACTGACCACTGTAATTAATACAACAGTATTATTTATGATACTTAATGTCCTATTACTCCAGTCCTGGGCTGGAACGATAACACAGCGGGTAGGGCGTTTGCCTTGCATGCAGCCGACCCGGGTTCGATTCCTCTCTCCCTCTCGGAGAGCCCAGCAAGCTACCAAGACTATCCCGCCTGCACGGCAGAGCCTGGCAAGCTCCCCGTGGCGTATTCGAGATGCCAAATACTGTAACAATAACAGGGTTTCATTCCCCTGGCCCTGAAAGAGCCCCCAGTATGACAGCGTTTGGAAGGACGAGTAAGGAGAGGCTGCTAAACTCTCAGGGCTGGGATGAATGGAGACGTTACTGGCGCCAGCTCGAGCAAATAGATGAACAACGGGATGATAGTGACAGTGATGATGTAGAAGTGATATCCTAACCCACTACTATGTTAAGCCATAAAGAGACTATTGAGTAACACACAATCACTTGTGACCTAGAATGTATGTGACCACACCATACTATATGCTACTATTCAGTTGCATAATTAATAATGCTAAGCAGAATTAATTATAATGCAAAACAGAGAATTAATAATGCTGAACAGTTACTGTGTGTAACTCCTCAGAAGATTCTTACAGTGAGTTAGAGAGAATCACTCCTGACGTAGAATGCATATTGCTAGCCTCCACTGTATGTTATTGCTCTACAGACTGCTGGCATGAGTAAACAGATTCACTCCTACTTGGTGTTTCTCTCCAGCAGTCTCGCAATTGGCAGCATGGCATTACTCCTGACAGAAATAATCCTGCTAAGCCTCTACCATATGTTACTGTTCAACAGAGTATTGCGTGACAGCAAAGAATTACTCATGAGGTAGAATTACTGTTGCTAAACCATTACTATATGTTACTATAAAACTTCCAATGAGCAACATTGTTGCTAGACCATTACTGTATGTCACTACAACAGATCCTTGCAGTGAGCAACATTGTTGCTAAAACATTACTATTTGTTACTATAAGACTTGCAATGAGCAACATTGTTGCTAAGCTATTACTATATGTTGCTACAAGACTTGCCATGAGCAACATTGTTGCTGAGTAATTACTATATGTTATTGCAACAGATTCTTGCAATGAGCAACAGTTGCTGCAAAACATTACTGTGTGTTACTACAAGACTTGCAGTGAGCACCTTATTGCTAAACTATTACTGTATGTTGCTACAAGACTTGCCATGAGCAACATTGTTGCTGAGTAATTACTGTCATTGCAACAGATTCTTGCAATGAGCAACAGTTGCTGCTAAACATTACAAGACTTGCAGTGAGCACCTTATTGCTAACCCATTACTATATGTTACTACAGCAGACTCTTGTAATGAGCAACATTGTTGCTAAATCCTTACTATGTGTTACCATGTTACTACAGTAGACGCTTGAATGAACAACAGAATCATTCATGACAGTTAATATCACTAAGCCACTACACTCTTGCTACCCAATAGACTCTTGCAATGAGTAACACAGAATCACTCATGAAGTAGAATTAATGCTACGCCGTTACTCTATGTTACTAGTCCACAGGCTCTTGCAATGAGTAACACAGAGTCATGCATGGTATAGAATGAATATCACCAAGTCATTACTCTATGTTAGTACTCAACAGTCTCTTACAGTGAGTAACAGAGGTGGACTCAATGGTGCTGCACCATTACTCGGTGTTACTATTCAACATTACCTCGTAATGAGCAGTACGGAATCACTCGGGGCGTAGAATCAACATCGCAAAGCCTTTACTCTGTGTTACTACGTGGCAGATTCATGCAGTGAATCTAAATGAATTACTGTATATGTTACCACAACAGACTCTTGCAATGAGCAACATTGTTGCTAAAGCATTACTATAGGTTACTGCAAGATTTGCAGTGAGCAACATTGTTGCCAAACCATTACTATAGGTTACTACAAGACTTGGCAATTAGCAACATTGTTGCCAGAGCATTCTATAGGTTACTGCAAGACTTGCAGTGAGCAACATTGTTGCCAAAGCATTACTATAGGTTACTGCAAGACTTGCAGTGAGAAACATTGTTGCCAAAGCATTACTATAGGTTACTACAGGACTTGGCAATGAGCAACATTGTTGCCAGAGCATTACTATAGGTTACTACAAGACTTGCAGTGAGCAACATTGTTGCCAGAGCATTACTATAGGTAACTACAAGACTTGGCAATTAGCAACATTGTTGCCAAACCATTACTATAGGTTACTACAAGACTTGGCAATGAGCAACATTGTTGCCAAACCATCACTATAGGTTACTACAAGACTTGCAGTGAGCAACATTGTTGCCAACGCATTACTGTAGGTTACTACAAGACTTGGCAATGAGCAACATTGTTGCTGAATGACACAGAATCACTCCTGACACAATTCCCCACCCAGAGGACACGTGTCTGCAGCCGATGAAACTGGTGCACGAAACGGCCGTGTGGGAGCGCCACTGTCCCTGAGATCTCGCCCTGGGTGTCCCCACGTATTTGACACTGCTCTCATGGCAACTCAAATCGTGCAGATGCGGGGGGGGGGGGGGGCAGCTGAGTCTCTGCCTGGACGGGGGCGGGCACGTGGCTGGCTGCATCTGCGTCTCCCTCTGGGTCCTAGAGACAGACCCCCCCCCCGCCCACTGAGCCCCAGGCTGCCCCCTGATGCCAGCCACGGCGGGGGTCAGCGGCATGATGGGGTTCACCTCACGCTCTCCTCCGAAGGACCGTCCCTGCGCCTGACTTGGGGGGAACCCGGAACCCAGATTCGGAGGGATCTGCCCAATGTGGGGGCCTGGACACCCCCACGGGGGCCGCCCCTGATATGTCCACACCCCCGAGCCCTGCATTTCTGGCAATTGCTGCCTCTGTTTCCCCTCCCCACCCGGGGCGGGTGCCTCGTGTGACCCGTCTGAACCTCCCGCCTCCCTTTCTTGCAGAAGGACCTCAGGGCCCCGGATGTGGTCATCGGAGCCGACACCATTGTGGTAAGTCCACAGCCGTGCCCCCCACACCCTCGGGGGCTGCCCAGGCACAGGGTGCACAGGCCGGGAGTATGAGAGTGTCCCACGGTGCTCCAGGGCTGGGGGCTGCATTCCCTCAACCCCTCTGTTCAGGCATCCTGTGGATCCTCCTCGAGGCCCCATATCTGGCAGGGCCTCACCCCGCTTATGAGCACAGAGATAGGAGTCAGCCCTGAGCACTGAGCCAGGATTCGGGCATGAGCACAGAGCCAGGAGTCAGTCCTGAGCACAGAGCCGGGATTGAGTCCTGAGCACAGAGCTGGGAGTCAGCCCTGAGCACAGAGCCAGGAGTCAGTCCTGAGCACAGAGCCAGGAGTCAGTCCTGAGCATAGAGCCGGGATTGAGTCCTGAACACAGAGCCGGGAGTCAGCCTTGAGCACAGAGCCAGGAGTCAGCCCCAAGCACAGAGCCAGGAGTGACCCCTGAGCACAGAGCCGGGATTGAGTCCTGAACACAGCCGGGAGTCAGCCTTGAGCACAGAGCTAGGAGTCAGCCCCGAGCACAGAGCCAGGAGTCAGTCCTGAGCACAGAGCCGGGAGTGAACCCTGAGCACAGAGCCAGAAGTCAGCCTTGAGCACAGAGCTAGGAGTCAGCCCTGAGCACAGAGCCGGGAGTCAGCCCTGAGCACAGAGCCAGGAGTCAGCCCTGAGCACAGAGCTGGGATTGAGTCCTGAACACAGAGCCGGGAGTCAGCCTTGAGCACAGAGCTAGAAGTCAGGCCCGAGCACAGAGCCAGGAGTCAGCCCTGAGTACAGAGCCGGGAGTGAGCCCTGAGCATAGAGCCGGGAGTGAGCCCTGAGCACAGAGCCGGGAGTAAGCCCTGAGCATAGAGCCGGGAGTGAGCCCTGAGCACAGAGCCGGGAGTAAGCCCTGAGCACAGAGCCAGGAGTCAGCCCCGAGCACAGAGCCAGAATGCAGCCCTGAGCACAGAGCCAGGAGTCATCCCCGAGTACAGAGCCGGGAGTCAGCCCAGACCCCTGCCAGGAGCGCCCCCAAACTCTCCACACCGGTCTGGGTACTAGCAGCCCGAAGTGGCCGTCCTGCGGCGGCCCGGCCCTGGCCGTGGTGTCCTGAGGGCCGTCCCCTGCTCCTTCTCTGCAGGCCCTGGGCGGGCTCATCCTGGAGAAGCCGGTGGACAAGCAGGACGCCTACCGCATGCTGTCCAGGTGGGGGTGGCCCCTGCCCCGTCCCCGCCACCTGCTTCCATGGCTCGGGGGTCACCGCCCCGGGACTGCCCACACTCCCTGCCCCCCCACCCCAGCCTTGTGCCCCCGGCCCCTAGTCGTCCCCCAAGACACTGGACACGGGACACGCCGCCCCCACGTGGGTGGCCGCTGTGCCAGGGGGGCTCGTGGACCCTAGGGGGGGTCTCCCCGTGCCCCCGGGGGGGTGGGAGATGCCCGCAGGCTGAGCCCTGGGGGCCTGTCCCTGGGCCCCCACGAGACCCGCCAGCCTTTTCTCTCGGGCAGCCTGAACGGGAAGGAGCACAGTGTCTTCACGGGCGTGGTCATCGTCCACTGCCGCAGCTCGGGTAAGCAGGTCCTCCCCGGGCAGTGCTCCCGCCCCGGGGCCCGTCTCTCCCAGCATGCACTGCTCCAGCCACGCGAGACAGATTCTCCCAGCATGCACTGCTCCAGCCAAGCTAGACATTCTCCCAGTATGCACTGCTCCAGCCCAAGGACCCATTTCTCCCAGCATGCACTGCTGCAGCCAAGCTAGGAGATTCTCCCAGCATGCACTGCTCCAGCCAAGCGAGGCAGATTCTCCCAGCATGCACTGCTCCAGCCAAGCTAGGCAGATTCTCCCAGCATGCACTGCTCCAGCCCAAGTGCCCATCTCTCCCAGCGTGCACTGCTGCAGCCAAGCTAGGCAGATTCTCCCAGCATGCACTGCTCCAGCCAAACTAGACATTCTCCCTTCATGCACTGCTTCAGCCCAAGGACCCATTTTTCCCAGCATGCACTGCTCCAGCCAAGCTAGACATTCTCCCAGCATGCACTGCTCCAACAAAGCTAGACATATTCTCCCAGCATGCACTGCCCCAGCCCAAGGACCCATTTCTCCCATCATGCACTGTTTCAGCCAAGCTAGGCAGATTCTCCCAGCATGCACTGCTCCAGCCCAAGGACCCATCTCTCCCACCATGCACTGCTCCAGCCAAGCTAGACATTCTCCCATCATGCACTGCTTCAGCCCAAGGACCCATCTCTCCCAGCATGCACTGCTCCAGCCAAGCTAGCTGATATCTCGCATCCTGCACCGCTCTAGCCAAGCTAGGCAGATTCTCCCAGCATGCACTACTCCTGGCCATCCATCTCCCATCATGCACTGCTCCAGCCCAACCATTCATCTCCCCCATCATGCACTGCCCCAGCCAAGCTAGGCTGATTCTCCCATCATGCACTGCCTCAGCCCAAGGACCCATCTCTCCCAGCATGCACTGCTCCAGCCAAGCGAGGCAGATTCTCCCATCATGCACTGCTCCAGGCCAAACCTTCATCTCTCCCATCATGCACTGCTCCAGCCAAGCGAGGCAGATTCTCCCAGCATGCACTGCTGCAGCTGGGAGTTATCTTCTCCCATCATGCACCGCTCCAGCCCAAGGAGCCGTCTCTCCCATCATGCACTGCTCCAGCCAAGCTAGGCGGATTCTCCCATCATGCACTGCCCCAGCCAAGCTAGGCAGATTCTCCCATCATGCACTGCTCCAGCCAAGCTAGGCGGATTCTCCCAGCATGCACTGCCCCAGCCCAACCACCCATCTCCCGCGTCACGCCACTGCCCCAGTGTCCCAGGCAGCTGCTGTCCCTATTCCTGCCCCAGCTCAGGCCCCGGCTGTCACCTCCAGCCCCCCGGGGCCCGCGACGGGGCTCTTGGCCCAGTCCCGTGGGGGTCTGCAGTCCCCGAAGCAGTGGGTGGCCCCTCCTTGGGGGACCCAGAACCCTCGGGACCCCCAGGGCTCCGCTTCCTGGACCCTCGTCCATCCGAGCTGTCCCGGGGAGGGTCTTTCCTGCCCCTCCCAGCGCCCTGGGGGTCTCCAGGCACCCCTCCCCTTCCAGCTCGACCCCCTACTCTCAGTGGCAGGCAGAGAGGGGACCCCCCCCAGGGGCCCCCTGAGCCAGCCGTGGGCCCTGGCCTGCCCCCACAGATGGCCGGCTGGACACGGAGGTGTCCGAGTTCTTTGAGGAGACGCGGGTGAAGTTCTCTCAGCTGTCGGAGGAGCTGCTGTGGGATTACATCAACAGCGGGGAGCCCATGTGAGCCGGGGGTGGGGGGTGGGGGGGTGGGGGCGTGGCTGAGGGCGGGCCTCGGGGGCACAGGGGCTCCTTCTCTGCTCTGCGGGGAGGGTCCTGCCAGCGCCTGCAGGTGGAGCCAGGCACACACATGCATGCAAGCTCGCACACAGCTGCCTCTGGCACATGCACGCACACGGGCACACACACATGCGCACACACCTGGGCACAAGTCACTCCCATGGCCACGGGCATGCATGGACACTGGCACATTGACACATCTGTATGTGCATACATATACATGTACCCACTCATGTGTGCACATACATACACACACATGCACATACAGCCACACATAGGCACACGTGTATACTCATGTGCACATGCACACACAGATATGCATGTACACACTTTCACACACCCACACATATGCAGACATGTGTGTACTCAAATCTCCACATGCACACATACATATACATGCAAGCGCATGTGCACACACCTTCAGTACACAGACATGCAAACATGTATACACTCACATGTGCGTATGTATACACAGATATATATGCACACCCCAATGTGTACATTTATGTGCATACAATAAATATGTGCAACATGCACACACATGCACACACCCACATGTGTATGCACATGCAGATACACATGCACACACCCATAATACAGACTTGCACACATGCATACATAGATATACACACATTCATACAAGTATGCATACATCGACACATGTACACACATGTGCACATGCACACAAATATACATGTACACACATTCACATACCCTCACATATGCAGACATGCACACACACATGTACACATGCACACAGACACACATGTACACACATGCACAGACAAGCATATACCCACAGGATACAGACATGCAAACACATGTATTCACTCACAATCAGATATGAATACGTAGATATATATGCAAACCCCATGTGTACATATAGGTGCACATGCACACACAGATACATGCACGCATGCAGACACATGTGCACAAACCCACAGGACACAGACACGTGTTCACACATGTGCACGTGCACACATAAATATACATGTACACACATTCACATACTCCTCACATATGCAGACACACGTGTACACATGCACAGGACACACACGTGTTCACACATATGCACGTGCACACATAAATATACATGTACACACATTCACATACTCCTCACATATGCAGACACACACGTGTACACATGCACACAGATACACATGTACGCACATGCAAACACATGTATACACTCACATGCACATATGTATACACAGATTATATATGCAAACCCCATGTATATATATGTGCATATACACATAGATATGTAGACACATGCACACCCCCCACAGTACACACACCTGTGTTCACATATGTGCACACGCACACAGATACACATGCACACACCCACAGTACAGACACACACATGCATGCATACACACGTGCCCACGCTCACACGTGCACATGTGCATGCCTGCGTACACACATACACACACCCAGAGGCGTGCACTCGCACAGCTCACCCGTCCCTCTGTGTTGATTGAATCCAGCACATGCGTGCGGGCTGAGTGGCCAGCTGGGTTGCTGTCCCCGGGGGCAGCTGGAGGGTGCGGGCGCCCAGAGGCCACGGTTGGGGGGGATGGCGAGAGCTTCATGTCCGTCTGTGGTCAGTGTCTCAGCCCTGCACGGCCCAATCGGGGACACCCGGAGTGACCCTAGAGCAGGCGCTCAAAGCTAGGGATTGTTTTCCCTGTTCCTCCTCCCCGTACTCCTCCTCCCCCGTGCTCCTCCTTCTCTCCCCATGCTCTCCTCCCCCATGCTCCTCCTACCCCCGTGCTCCTCCTCCCCCGTGCTCCTCCTCCCCCATGCTCCTCCTACCCCCGTGCTCCTCCTCCCCCGTGCTCCTCCTCCCTTGTGCTCCTCCTCCCTTGTGCTCCTCCCCCGTGCTCCTCCTCCCCCATGCTCCTCCTACCCCCATGCTCCTCCTCCCCCGTGCTCCTCCTCCCTTGTGCTCCTCCTCCCTCATGCTCCTCCTCCCCCATGCTCCTCTTCCCCCCGTGCTCCTCCCCGTGCTCCTCCCCATGCTCCTCCCCCGCGCTCCTCCTCCCCCGTGCT
>NW_026570957.1:22500-60000 GCF_027595985.1 Sorex araneus
CACCTGATTGCACGTGGCCCACCCACACTCCCCCGACAGTGCTCTGTGCCACCAGCTCCCGTGTGCAGTGCATGCAGTAGGGGGCGCTGTGTTGCACCCACCTGCCTCGGGGGTCGGCGAGGGGAGCGGGGCGGGGGAGGGAGTCTGTATTGGAGCCCCGCCCCCACCTCAACGTTCCCACCCCACAGGCTACAGTAACTCAGCGTGCGCCAGCCAGCACCTGCGCTCGGAGGGCGAGTACTCGCTGCACAGCTACGTCCTGCACAACCACGAACACACGTGGGACCAGTTCACGCACCTGGAGGCCGCCGTCCGCACGGGGGCCCCCCAGACGCCCAGCGCCTCCGGGGGGGAGGCGGAGAAGGTGCCTCCTCCGACCAGGGGGGCCCGAAGGCTGGGCCGGGGGTGTGGGGGCTGCGCCCTGGGGGACAGAGGCCCGTGCAGGGAAGGGGGAGGGACAGGAGAGGCCGCTCACATGTCGTCCCTGAGCACAGAGCCAGGAGTCAGCCCTGAGCACAGAGCCAGGAGTCAGCACCGAGCATAGAGTCAGGACTGAGCCCTGAACACAGAGCTGGGAGTCAGCCATGAGCACAGAGCTGGGAGTCAGCCCTGAGCAGTGATCCAGGAGTCATCCCTGAGCACAGAGCCAGGACTCAGCCCTCAGCACAGAGCTGGGAGTGAGCACTGAGCCGGCAGTGAGCACTGAGCCAGGAGTCAGCCCTGAGCAAAGAACTAGGACTCAGCCCTGAGCACAGAGCTGGGGGTGAGCACTGAGTTGGGAGTCAGCTCTGAGTACAGAGCCGGGAGTGAGCCATGAGCACAGAGCCAGGAGTCAGCACTGAGCACAGAGCTGGAAGTGAGCACTGAGCCTGGAGTCAGCCCTGAGCACGGAGTCAGGAGTCAGCCCTGTACTGAGCCAGGAGTGAGCCCTGAGCACAGAGCCGGGAGTGAGCCCCGAGCACAGAACCAGGAGTCACCCCTGAGCACAGAGCCAGGACTGAGCACTGAGCAGGGAGTGAGCCCTGAGCACTGAGCCAGGAGTCAGCCCTGAGCACAGAGCCGGGAGTCAGCCCTGAGTACAGAGCCGGGAGTCAGCCCTGAGTACAGAGCCAGGAGTCAGCCCTGTACTGAGCCAGGAGTCAGCCCTGAGCACAGAGCCGGGAGTCAGCTCCGAGCACAGAGCCGGGAAGCAGCCCTGAGCACAGAGCCGGGAGTCAGCCCTGAGCGTCCCTCAGGGGCCAGGGTGCTCCGTGGTCTCTCCGCTTTGCCCCTCCCCCTGGGATCCCTCCGTCCGGCGCCCCCAGCCCTGCCCCGGCCCGAGAGACCCATCCCTGACCCCCCCTGTGCCGCCCTCAGGCCTGTGTCCCCCCGCAGGGCGGCTGCTCCCCGCGCTTCCTGCGGGCCATGCACGGGCTCAGCAAACTGACCGCCCGGCTGGTGGCCCAGGCCCTGGACCTGAGCCCCTACGCCTCGGCCTGCGACGTGGGAGGTACGTGGCCACTCCCCCAGGGAGCCGCCCGCCCGCCCGGCCGCACCCCTGCAGCTCCGGGAGGGTCCCGGCCACCCCCTGGGACGGGCACTGCCCAGCCCCGGCCAGCAGGGGGCGGGCACAGACTGACGGGCACACAGGAGCCCGGGGCCCTGCTTCCGGGTGCCCTGGGCGGCCAGGACTCACCCTACACACTGGACGTTTCTCCCGTGAGCACAAAACGGGGAGCACTCACCGCAGAGCCTTTGCTATCTCCCCCCACGGACGGACGCACGGTCCCTGCCCTACTCCCCTCGGCCCAGGGCTAACCTGTCGGACCCTCGGGAGTCTTCTCCCCCCACCCAGACCTTGGGAAGTTTCAGTATTTGGTGTTTTAAACCCGGGGGGAGGGTTTGAGAATTTTCCAGAACCTTCTTTCCGGGCCCGGTTCCTGCACTTCCTCCCGGCGGCCCAAAGAGGGTGCTGCTGCACCGGCCATCACACCCAGCGTCCCCCAGCGCATAAAGCAGCGAGGATCTTCCCTGCCTGCCGCCTCCCCCTGCTGGGCCAGACCCTGCCCACCCCCTTCTCCCCTACCCGCGTCCAGGATGCTCTGACGCCCCCCCTACAACCCCCCTGCAGGCGGCACCGGGGCCCTGGCCCAGGAGCTGGCCCGGGCGTCCCCGCGGCTGACGGTAACGGTGTTCGACCTGCCCGAGGTCGTCCAGCACGCGGAGGGGGTGCAGCCCGCCGGGCCGTGGACGGAGCGGGTCAGCTTCAGAGCCGGTGAGGCCGGGCCGGGTGCGGGGACCCCCCCAACACACACACACCCGGCCCCGGGGGTCTGTCTCTGCAGGGGGGCAGCGGGGGGGGGGAGCTGGTGGTCTTCCCCTCTGGCAGGACACGCCCCTCCAGGCCACTACCCTGCGCCCCTCCCGGCCTCTCCCCTGCCCCCCTCCCGGCCTCTCCCCTGCGCCCCTCCAGGCCTCCCCTGCGCCCCTCCAGGCCTCTCCCCTGCGCCCCTCCCGGCCTCTCCCCTGCCCCCCTCCCGGCCTCTCCCCTGCCCCCCTCCCGGCCTCTCCCCTGCGCCCCTCCGGGCCTCTCCCCTGCGCCCCTCCGGGCTTCTCCCCTGCACCCCTCCCAGCCTCTCCCCTGCGCCCCCACCTGCAGGGACCCTGTGCCAAAGTCTGCCCCTTGGAGAAAAGTCTCAGGCTCGGACCCGGACCCGCCCCTGTCCCCCTCGGGTTCGGCGTGGCCCCGGGGCAGAGGGTGGCCCCCGCCCCCGTCCCGACGACCCCCCCCTCCAAGGCCTCGTGTCCGTCCCGCCCAGGCGACTTCTTCCAGGACGCCCTCCCCCAGGCCGACCTGTACGTGCTGTCGCGGGTCCTGCACAACTGGGCCGATGACCGCGTCCACTCCCTGCTGAGCCGCATTGCCCGCAGCTGCCGGCCAGGTAGGGGGCGGCCC
This sequence comes from Sorex araneus, assembly GCF_027595985.1. Taxonomy (NCBI): domain Eukaryota; kingdom Metazoa; phylum Chordata; class Mammalia; order Eulipotyphla; family Soricidae; genus Sorex; species Sorex araneus. The sequence goes on from NW_026570957.1 coordinate 25,436, forward strand.
GGTGGGGGTGGGGGGTGGGGTGGGGGTGGGGGTGGGCTCGGAGGCCGGGAGCCGTCGGTCACACCCTGTTTCTGCCCTGGGAGCCTTGGGAACTGCTCTCTGTGTGTGTGTGTGTGTGTGTGTGTGTGTGTGTGTGTGTGTGTGTGTGTAGTGGGGAGGTGGGAGGGGGTGAGAGCATGACACAATGTCCTGGGGCCCTCCTATGGTTTCTGCCCTGTCCTGTCCACGCTGTTTTACAGGGACAGTGTCGGGGGCTGCCCTTCCCCTGTCTCTCCTCCTCCACTTCTCGCTCCATCTCTCTCCCTCTCTCTCCTCTCTGCGTCTCTCCCTCTCTTTCTGTCTCTGTCCCTGTCTCTCTTTCCTGTCTCTCACTCTTCTGCGTCTCTCTGCCTCTCTCTATCTGCTCTCCATCTCTCTCCCTCTCTGCGTCTCTCTCCATGTCTCTCATCTCTCTCCATGTCTCTCTCCTTTTGTCTCTCTGTCCTGTCTCCCTCCCTCACTCTTCCACATCTCCCTCCGTCTCTCTCCATCTCTCCTATGTCTCTCTCCTCTCTGTGTCTTTCCTACTCTCTCTCTCTCTCTTCTCTTCTGTGTCTCTCCGTCTCTCTATGTCTCCCCCTCTGCGTCTCTCTCACTGTCTCCTCTCCGTCTCTCTCCCTCTGTGTCTCTCCTATGCCTCTCTCCCTCTCTCTTATCTCTCCCTCTCTGTCTCTCCTTTCTGTCTCTCCCTCCTCCCTCTCTCTCCCTCTCTCTCTCTCCCTTCGCTCTCCTGTGTCTCCCAACCTCTCCCATCTCTGTGCAGCATCTCTGGAGGTCCCCATCTCTCCCTTCCTACATCTCCATCTCTCTCTCTCTGTCTCTCCTTTCCCCCTCCGGCCTCCCCCATGTCAAACTGTGCCCAGCGAGCGGGCCCTGACCCCACACACACCCGCATGTCCTGTCCGCCTGTCCGGCGTCCTGGGAGACGTGCTAACCTGTGCGCCCTGGGTGCATCCGCATCGCGGCAAACGCGCCCACCTGTGCGCCCTGGGCGCATCCGCATCGCCGCAGACGCACCCACCTGTGCCTGTGCGCCCTGGGTGCATCCGCTTCGCCGCAGACGCGCCCACCTGTGCGCCCTGGGCGCGTCCACATCCGGAGAGACGCGCCCACCTGCGCCCACCTCTGGGCCCGGGGTTTGGTGTCCCACAGCCGCGCCTCTGCCCCCTCCCCGCAGGCGCCGGCCTGCTGCTGGTGGAGTCCCCGCTGGACGAGGAGAAGCGGGCGGCGCGGGCCGGCCTGCTCCAGTCCCTGGACGCGCTGACGCGGACCCTGGGGCGCGCGCGGACGCCGTCCGAGTACCGACTCCTGCTGCGCGCTCACGGCTTCGGGGACGTGCGCACGCTGCCCACCGGGGACTCCGTGCTGGCGCTGCTGGCCACCAGGACCGGGGCGTGAGGACCCCCTCCCCGCCACCACCCACACCCACCCCACCGCGTCTCCGACGCGCGCGCGCGCGCACACGCACGGTGGATTAAAGACTCAGAGTGACGCAGCGGCTGCGCTTTGGTTCCCTGGAAAGTCTTGTCTGCTTCTGGTCACTGTCGAGAGAGAGAACGACCAGGGAGGGAGACTGGGCCCCCCGGCCCCCTCCCCTGCGCTCCCGCGTACCTGGGAGGGCGCAGTGCAGGGGCCGCATGCGCACGGCACCCGGTGCCAACCCCCGGGACGCACAAGGAAACGCAGCCAGGACCCACTGCCCGCCGCCCCAGCTGCCCTTGGCCTGCCATGCCTCAGAGTGTGTCAGGGGCCGGCCCACAGCCGGGCGGGCTGGGCCGGGCAAGGAGGGGGAGGTAGGTGCTATTTGTGGCTGGGACACAGTGTCCCCGCAGGACGCTGCCCAGTGGACACCGGGCACCTCGGCACACAGCTCTGGGGGGTGCACCCAGCGGACGGGCAGACGGCGCAGAACCTAAGTTCCCCTGTGAGCGGAACCGCCGGGGACAGCTACCTGCAAGGACTCTCTCTCCTGCACACAGAGTCGATTCCCCCTCTCCGGTGGGTCTGAGAGGCAGGACAGCAGAGAAGGTGCTGGCCGGCACAGGGCCGACCTGGGGTCAGTCTCCAGAAACACCCCACAGGGCTCTCAGACCCCGCCAGGGCTCAGCCCCAAGCATGGAGCTGGGAGTCGGCCCCGAGCACAGTGCTGGGATTCAGCCCCGAGCACAGAGCTGGGAGTCAGCCCTGAGCACAGTGCCGGGATTCAGCCCCGAGCACAGAGCTGGAAGTCAGCCCTGAGCACAGAGCCAGGAGTCAGCCCTGAGCACAGAGTCAGGTGTGAACCCTGCCTGGGCAAGAAGGCTGAATGACCTGTGAACACAGCCGGAAATGTCCCTAGTCCTGGACTCTGAACTGACCTTGAGCACAGAGCCAGGTGTTATCTGTGAGCATAAAGCCAGGAGTTTGCCCCGAGCACAGAGCCGGGAGTGAGCCCTGAGCACAGAGCCGGGAGTCAGCCCTGAGCACAGAGCCGGGAGTCAGCCCTGAGCACAGAGCCAGGAGTCAGCCCTGAGCACAGAGCCAGGAGTCAGCCCTGAGCACAGAGCCGGGAGTCAGCCCTGATCACTGCAGGATGTCACCGAGTCCCCCCCCAACCGCACACAGACTCACCCCCCTGCAGCCCCCCTTCCCCAGACCCCGCTCCCCATGGCCCTGACCCCGAGGCTGCCCCTCACCCTCCCCCCACCCTGCACTGTGCCCCCTTTTCCCTTCTGGCTGAAGCAATTCCGTTTTCCTTCAAACTTCCTCAGCAGTTTCCGGATCCTTCCTGAGAGGCGTGTGGCGGGGGGGGGGTTCAGGGAGAGAGTGACGCGTGGGCTTGACCGAGCCCACCCCCTGCCTGGTCTCCCAAGGCGGCCAGGCCTCCTCAGGGCTGCATGGCCGCCGACACCCCCCCCGGCCCCGCCCCAGCCCCAGCCCGACTCTGGGTCCTGCTCGAACCCATGCCAGACCTAGCACCCATCATCTGGGGGGCTTCAGATCTCTGTGCTCTGTGTTCCACACAGGGGGCTGCAGAGCCCCCTACACTCATATATACGCGTGCATGCTTGAACACGGATGCACACGTATACACACGCGTGCTCCAATGCCTGTGCGCACACGTGTACGTGCACACACGGTCGCGTCCACACACGCGCACTGTCATAGGTCTGCGTGCTCCTGCGTGCAGACTAACACACGTCGGCGTACATGGGCACGCAGCCTGCCCGCACGCTGCCTCACGGGCGAGTTTGCACACAAGAGACACGTGCGTGTGCGTGCGTGGGACGCACACGTGTGCGCCCAGGCGGGGTTGAAGACACGGGCGCCCAGCACTTGCTGCCCATATACACATGTACGTGCAAGATCACATACCTGCGGGCAATATGTGCGCACGAGAACGCACCCACAGGTGCACACATAAGTATGCATGTACACACACACACACACAAGGGGCAGTCTTCAGTGCTGTACTTCTAAATCAAATTGCCCTAAATCCCGGGAGGCAGGAAGGAAGGGGGAGGTCTGATCCCCCCCACCCCACCCAGCCCCGCATTCCAGAAGGCTCCACCAGACTCAGCTCCGCGGGCACGCAGAGGCGCACGGGGATGTCCGGGAGGTCCCCAAGGACAGCCCCAGGGCGCACTGGGCAGCGCCGACCCCTCCCCCAGGCCCTGCCTGCCCGACCCAGCGCCGGCCAGAACCGGCAGAAGCAGCTGGACCTGCCACTCTCAGCGGCTGGAGCTGGGCGGTGACCCCCCACCCCTCCCCAAAGTGCGAAGGGCGCAGGGGCCGCGCGTCTCGTGGGCAGCCCCTCTGCGCCTCCTTTCTCCTCCTTAGGGGCCAGCAGACGCTCCCCCTCCTCGCTCCCCGCGGACCCCCCACCCGCGGTGTCCGGAAATGCGCCCCCACCCGGCGCCCCGCCCCCAGCCGCCCGTCGCCTGCTGGTCACCTGCCGGGCTGACCCAGCCAAGGACACTCGGGACAGGCGATAAGGAGGCAGCCGGCTTCCCGGCCCTGTAACTTTCACCTGCAGGGACGCCTTCCCCGCCTCCCCGCCCCCGGGTGTGGACAGTCCTAGAGATTTCCCGGAGCGTTTACTTGGGACACGCAGGCAGCGCGCTGCCAGCCCCGGTCACACCCCTGCAGGGACCCCCCCCCACCCCCCGAGTTGCCTAAGCGCACAGGGAAAGAAAAAAAAAAGAAAAGAAAAAACCCGCGGGCGCCGCGCGCCCCCGAGAGGGAACTCCACGTGCGCGCGCGCCCTGGCGCACACAGCGCCCGCCCCCCCACCCCGTCCTTCCCCCTAGGTCAGGGGGGCCATCGGGCACCCCAGAAAGACGGCAGCTGCAGCTGCAGGCCTGGACAGCCTGCGCTTTCCGGGGTGGACACTCCGTGCGTCCGTGGGGGGACGTGGTTCCCCTTGGAGACGCGGGTCCCCGTGCGTGCGCCTCGAGGCTTGGGAATTGTCCCTGGCCTGGGGCCTGGCTAGGTGGAGGCAGGAGGGGGGCGGGGGGCAATCCCTGTGCCCTAAGCGGGGGGTCTCTGAGAGCTGGGGGGAGGGGTCGCCGCGGTGGGCTGCAGGACGCCACTTTTAGGGCTCCCCCAGCTGCGTAAAAAAGGGGGTCGGTGGCGGGGAGCCCTGAGGGGCGCGGCCTGCTGTGAGGCCGCGAAGGGTCAGCCTGGCAAGGTCGCAGCCCCGGGAGGCGCGTGGGGGCGGGGGAGAGGGCTAGGTCGCCCACGGGGGGCTCCCAGGGGGGCCAGGACTGCAAAACATTGGAGAGAGGGGCGCGCCCCCCTGGCACCTAGGGGTGCCCTTGCGCATGGCCCATCAGGGGGGTCGCAAAGGAGCTGTGAGCACTGGCCAGGCGGGCCCAGGGGGTGCTTGGCTGGGCGTCAGGGGCAGCCCCGAAAGAGGGGATGTCAGGGAGGGTTTGGGGGTCCCCAGGACTAAATTTGGGGATAGGTGCTGGGGCTGGGTCCCCCAGGGGACAGATACAGGCCCCTCCCCCGTCTCAATCAGCCTCGGGGGCCTCCTGAACCCCCGACCTGGGGTCCGGGCGCCGCCCAGGCGCGGGCAAGGGGCTTGCAATGTGGACAGTGTCCAGCAGGCCCAGCGTGTCCATCTCGAGGGGGGGTCCCCCACTGGGGACGCCCCAATGCAGGGAGGGGAGCGCAGGGGTCCCCACCCGCTGGGTGCAGGCACAGAGCACGTCCGGGGGGGGGGGGGCTGGACTCTGCTGCAGCCGGGCCGGCCCCCCAGAGGCCAGGTCCGGCAGTGACCTTGACAAGGTCACGCCGGCCTGCGCAGGGAGGCGCCGGGAGAGCCGGAGGCCCAAGTGCAGCGCCGCAGACGGGCCAGGCGCAGGGAAAGAGGCGCTGACGGGCAGACGGCAGGGCCAATGGGCAGCGCGGAAGGCGGGGGGAGGCAGTGCCGCACCGCGCGCAGCTCCACCAATGAGCGGCGCGGGGCGGGTCCCGGCGCCCGCGGGGCGGCCAATGAGCGCCGAGGGGCGGGGCCCTCGGGCGCGGCGCGGCCAATGAGCGAGGCCGGCCGGAGCGGCCAATGCGGGGGCGGGGCGGCGCGGCCAATCGGCGCCGGGGGCGGGCCCGGAGCGGCCAATGCGGGCCGCCCGCGGGGGCGGGGCCCGCCGCGCCCCCGGGCAGCCAATGGGCGGCACAGCAGCGCGACGGGGCGGGCCCCTTGCGCCCCGGGCGGCCAATGGGCGGCGCGGGCGCGCTCGGCGCGGCCAATGGGCGGCGCGGGCGGGCTCGGGGGCGGGGCCGGCGCGCCCTAGCGGCTGCGCGCCCGGCGGCCCGTCCTTTCGCTCCCGGCGGCGCAGGGCTCAGCAGCCAGCGGCGCGCAGCCTCCGCTCCCGTCCGGCCCGCGCTCCCCCAGCATGACGGAACAGGCCATCTCCTTCGCCAAGGACTTCCTGGCGGGCGGCATCGCCGCCGCCATCTCCAAGACGGCCGTGGCGCCCATCGAGCGCGTCAAGCTGCTGCTGCAGGTGCGCGGGCGGCGGCCGGGGGGCGCGGGGGGCGCGGGGGGCGCGGCACCAGCCGCGGGGCGCGATGCGCGACGCTTTGTCCCCGCGCCGCCGCCGCTTCCGGGGGCGGCGGGTCACGTGGGCGCGGGGGCGGGCCCGCGCAGGCGCCGTGCGGGCCGGGCCCGGGGATGGCGCATGCGCACTCGGCCGCCGCGGCCTTGCCAGGGCTCGCGTGCAGCGGGCACTTCCCAGGCCGCGCGCGACCTTGCAGGCCTTGCCCTCTGCCCCGTCGGGCGCAGCTGGCACGACCCCCCCCCCGAGGGCACCCGGAGCGTGTCCCCGAGCTAAGGCCCAGCTCAGCGCTTTGCACACGCTTTAAAAAAAAAAAAAAAACCAGCCCAGCCCGGCCCGCCCCGCCCCCACGTCCCCTCAATGCCACGCTGTCCCCGGTCACCTTGCAACAACGCCGGCGCGCGCGGCCTCCTGGCCCACGCGAGTCCGACTTCACGCGACTCATTTGTTTATTTATTTATTTTTTTAACCGTTTGAACCGGATTGTGCAAAAAAAAAAACAAAAAAATAAATGAGAACCTGGTGGACGGGTAGCACCCCTCTGCGGTTTAGGATCCTGCTGGCGGAGTCGCTGCGGGTTGGCAGAGATGCGGGTGGCAGCGCTGTTGCGGCTGCTGCTGGGAGCAACATTGTGTCTTGCCACCAGCATTTGCTGGTAACAATGTTGCCGCCGGTGGCTTTGACGCTAGTAGCGGCGGCGGCGGTTCCTTTGCAGGCGCTGAGCCGGCCGCGCTTTGGAAACATTGTTGCAGTTGTTTCCGAAATGTTTCCAGGCTTGTTGCAATGCTGCGTGCTTGGCTGCTACATTGTAGCACCCGCGTTTGGCTTTTTTTTTTTTTATTATTTAATGCCTCTGTAGAGACGATTTTGTGGTTGCTTTTTTGCTGCCGTTGGTTGCCCTTGCAGTGTGACAGCCGCCACCTGTTTTTCGGGGGGGGGGGAGGTTCCAGAATGTTCACGGACTGATCCTGTAGTGCTTTACCGCACTTTTTTTTTTTTATTATTGGCAACGTGATTTTAGTAATATCCCATCTATATAGATACTTAGTATCTTGTTCCCGGTATAGCAGCTACTGTTGCGTGTGTGTGTGTGTGTGTGTGTGTGTGTGTGTGTGTGTGTGGCGTTACAGTGTCAGCAGTGCGGGTGTTGAAAATATTTGAGGTTAGGAATGGAGCGTTATAGCCTGCGGCAGGCTATGTTTCCCAAGAGGTAGGGTGTGTGTGTGTGTGTGTGTGTGTGTGTTGCGTTACCAAGTTAAGAGCTTTGTGTGCATGCCTCTGTGTTGTGTGTGTGTGTGTGTGTATGAAAGAGAGAGACCAAGTTAAAAGTTTTGTGTCTCTGTGTGCCTGCTGGAGGTTTTCTAAATTAAGAGGGTGTGTGTGTGTGTGCGAGCTGGGTTCTCAAGTTAACAGCTTTGTGTGCGTGCTTGTGTGTGGTGTGTGTGTGCCTGCTGAGTTTCCTGAGTTAAGAGGTGTGTGTGCTGGGTTCCCAAGAGCTTTGTGTGCCTGCCTCTGTGTGTGTGTGTGTGTGTGTGAGAGAGAGAGAGAGAGAGAGAGAGAGAGCGCAAATTAAAAGTTTTGTGTCTCTGTGTGCCTGCTGGGGGTTTTCTGAATTAAGAGGGGGTGTGTATGTGCTTGTATGTGGTGTGTGTGTGTGTGTGTGTGTGTGTGTGTGTGTGTGTGTGTGTGTGTGAGACCAAGTTAAAAGTTTTGTCTCTGCCTACTGCGGGGTTTTCTGAGTTAAGAGGGGGTGTGTGTGTGTTGGGTTCCCAAGTTAAGAGCTTTGTGTGCGTGCCTCTGTGTGTGTGTGTGAGACCAAGTTTTGTGTCTGTGTGCCTGCGGAGTTTTCTGAATTAAGAGGGTGCGTGTGTCTGTGTGGAGGTCCCACGTTGAGAGCTCTGCGTGTGTCTGTGTGTGCCCCTGCCCGCCTGGCACGGCCGCTCACGCCCCCTCCCCTTCCCTCCCCCTCACGCCCCCGGCCCGCCCGCAGGTGCAACATGCCAGCAAGCAGATCGCGGCGGACAAGCAGTACAAGGGCATCATGGACTGCATCGTGCGCATCCCCAAGGAGCAGGGCATGATGTCCTTCTGGCGCGGCAACCTGGCCAACGTCATCCGCTACTTCCCCACGCAAGCGCTCAACTTCGCCTTCAAGGACAAGTACAAGCAGGTGTTCCTGGGGGGCGTGGACAAGCACACGCAGTTCTGGCGCTACTTCGCGGGCAACCTGGCCTCGGGCGGGGCGGCCGGCGCCACCTCCCTCTGCTTCGTCTACCCGCTGGATTTCGCCCGCACGCGCCTGGCGGCCGACGTGGGCAAGTCGGGCACCGAGCGCGAGTTCAAGGGCCTGGGCGACTGCCTGGTCAAGATCAGCAAGTCCGACGGCATCCGGGGCCTCTACCAGGGCTTCGCCGTCTCCGTGCAGGGCATCATCATCTACCGCGCCGCCTACTTCGGGGTCTACGACACCGCCAAAGGTGCGCCCCGCCCCCACCCCGCCGCGCCTGCGCCCCCGCCCCTGTGCGTGCCTGCGCGCGCCCACACACGGCCCCCTCTGTCCTGCCCATTTCACAGTCAGGGACTCACAGACACACACACACGGCCCTCTGTCCTGCTCATTTCACAGTCAGGGACTCACAGACATAGACACACACACACACAGCCCTCTGTCCTGCCCATTTCACGGTCAGGGACTCACACACACACACACGCACACACACACACACACAGAGTTCTCGGTCCTGCCCATTTCACATAGTCAGGGACTCAAAGATGCACGCGCACTCACACACAACACACACACACGGTCCTCTGTCTTGCCCATTTCACATAGGGACTCACAGACACGCACACAGTCACACACACACACACATGGCCCTCTGTCCTGCCCATTTCACATAGTCAAGGACTCAGACACGTGCACACGCACACACACACACACACACACACACACGGTCCTCTGTCCTCATTTCAGATAGTCAGGGACTCACAGACACGCACGCACGCACACACACACACACTTGGCCCGTTGGCTCATTTCACAAAGGCAGGGGCTGGCACACACGCTCAGCCCTCTGTCCTGCTTATTTCACATAGCCAGGGGTACGTACACACACACACTCACAGACACACACACGCACTCTCTCTCTCTCTCTGTCCTGCTCATTTCACACAGGCAGGCACTCCCTCCCCCTTCCCTGAGATCCCAGGGTGCAGCTTGCCCCGGGGACCCCCTTCCTGTTGGAGCCAAACGCCCCAGCCCTGGTTTTGGGGGGTGGGGGCGGGGAGGCGGCCCCGCCTTGCTGACGGAGCACTCCTGTCAGCTCCCTGTATGAGCACTCCTGTCAGCTCCCTGTATGGCCGGTCGTAAAAGGTCACGGAAGCGGCTGTCCAAGGTCTAGGCTTACACCGCACCCAGGTCCGCTTCCTCGCGGCCCAGGGGTCAGCTCTGCCCTCCCGACGCCCGGGAAAGGCCAGGGGCCGGGCTGGGGGGGGTCTTCTGTGACTTTTGGTGGGGGGGGGTCCCAGCTTGGTGGATCATGATGGGCAGGCAGCGCGCCTGTGTACGTACGTGTGTGTCTGCGCGCCTGCGCGCTCGCACACGGCCCCGCCCCCTTACTGACCCCTCCTCACGCCCCTTCCCCTCCCCCCAGGCATGCTCCCCGACCCCAAGAACACGCACATCGTGGTCAGCTGGATGATCGCCCAGAGTGTGACGGCCGTGGCAGGCGTGGTTTCCTACCCCTTCGACACCGTGAGACGGAGGATGATGATGCAGTCCGGCCGCAAAGGAGGTGGGGGCCCGGGGACCCCCAGCGGGGTCGGGTGGGCAGGGGGGGGGGGCAAGGTTATCAGGGACGGGCCGGGGACCCCCTGTGGGGTGCGTGGGTGGGCAGGGAGGCGGGGAGGCTATCCGGGGAAACCGGGCTCCCGCGGAGGCCCGGAAACAGGACGGGGTGGCTGGGTGGCCCAGTGGTTAGCGCCCTTCCCTGATTCCCGCCTCCCCCCTGCGCCCGCAGCTGACATCATGTACACCGGCACGCTGGACTGCTGGACGAAGATCATGCGGGACGAGGGCGGCAAGGCCTTCTTCAAGGGCGCCTGGTCCAACGTGCTCCGCGGCATGGGCGGGGCCTTCGTGCTGGTCCTCTACGACGAGCTCAAGAAAGTCCTGTAAGGCCGGGGGGCCGCCCCCTGCCCCCTTTTCTCTCTGTCTCCCCCCCTCCCGGCCAGTCCTGCCTCTCGGACCCGCGGAGGAGGCCCCGCCCCCGCCCCTCCAGGAACGGGGACCCTCCCTCCCCCTCTCCGCGAGTCTCCCGGGGGCGGGGAGAGGGGCCGGCCGCCTCCCCGGTGTCCACGGGCAGCCGCAGCTGTGTCCAGTAGACCTAGAGTCCAGGCCGGCCACGCCCCCCCCACTCCGCCCCGTCTATTTAAAGAATCGAGTCCCCCCCCCTTGTTTGTACCCGAGCACTGTCCTGCACAGCCAGTTTGCTACTCCACCGCCTCGGGCGCGTCTGCCGCAGAATAAAAGAGGACACAGCCCCTTGCCCGCTGGCCGCCTGCTGTCCATTGTGGGGGGGGGGAGGTTAAGGGCCGGGCCCCTCCCCTGGGTGTTCACAGGAACCTTTGTCCTTGGACAGGGAACCCCAGGGCCTTTGCACACACCGGACTGCCGTCCATCAGTCACTGTTGACTTGGGTGGGGTCTGTCCCCTCCCACTGGGCCTTTGCACAGTCTCACACCCAGACTGCCATCCATCAGGGCCACTGCGGAGTTGGGGGTGTGGCCCGCCCCCTTCCCTGCTCGTCAACGGGGAACCCCAGGGCCTTTGCACAGCCAAGCACCACCGTAGAGACACTTAAGTGTTTAATAGTGTATCCCAGAGCCCTGCCGGCAGGGCTGTGCCGTGTGTGGACCCAAAATCAGGCCGCCCGGTGTCCCAATCACACCCAGAGCATCACAACTCCTGCACGATCTCCACAGTGGCGGGCACTGGGCACTCCTGCTTGTCCTGGAACACCTGGGTATAGGGTGGGCGGGGCCGGTCAGGGGGTTGGGGGAGGCAGCCTCACCCCCTCCCCTTCCCCAGGGGCGGCCCCCACCTACCAGCTGGCCGCTGGGCAGATGCTCACGGAGGGGGTCCCGCAGCCGGGGGATGGGGGGGAACAGCTTCTCGGGCAGCGAGGACCTGGTCACGGAAGAGCGCGCACGCGCTGGACACTGTCCTTAGAGCCCCCAACCCCCCTAGCTGACCCCAGTGTCCAGCAGAAGGCCGGGCGGGGAAGGGTGGAGGTGGGCCAAGGCGTTGGACTCCGCCCTCCTGCGCCTGCGCGCGCGTGCGTCCCCCTCCCGCCCTCACCTGGACCACAGGACCAGCGTGGCTGTGGCCGCTAACAGCGCGCCCAGCACGGCCAGTAACGCGGGCGCCCACACTCCTCCGGGGGTCGTGGGGTCTTCCACCTGGCAGCCTGCGGGGTCAGAGGGACGGGGAGGGCTGGAGGGGCGTCCCCGGGTCCGCATCCCCCTCCCCGCCCCCCGCGCGTGGGCGCCTCGCTTCACTCACTGAAGCGCAGAGGGCTGCCCCAGGGCCCCCAGTGGCCGTAGTCCAGGCCCTGCACGCGGATCCGGACCACGAAGTCGCCCGCGTGCGGCAGAGACAGCTGGTTCTCCCAGGTCTGCGGGGGACAGACACACGGGGGTGCAGGGGAGGGGTTGGGAGGGAGGGAGGGTCAGTCGCGTCCCTCCAGGCCCACCCCAGCACCCTCTCCAAGGGACGCAGGAGGAGCCGGCAGACGTAGAGGAGGCAGGGGAAGGGCAGGGAAGTGGGCGTGGTCCCCTGTGCCCACGTGGGACAGTGGGGGGGCGGGGTGTCCCTGGCCCAGCCCCAGGGGAGTTTAGGGGACAAAGGAACAGAAGTATGTGGGTCATCCGGGCAGGCAACAGCCCTGGGCGGGCCTCTGGTCTGCAGAGTCGCCCTGTGGCCAGGGGTCTCACACACACACACACACACACAACTCTCACACAACCGACAGGAGTCTCATACATACACACATGACCAACAGGAGTCACACACACACGACTGCCAGGAGTTTCTCTCACACACATAGGATTGCCAGGAGTCTTCACACACTCACACACACACATACACACAGGACCACCAGGAGTCTCTTTTCTCTCACACACACAACTGCCAGGAGTCACACACACAGGACTGCCAGGAGTCTCTCTCTCACACACACACATACACAGGAGTCAGTCTCACACACACACACACAGGACTGCCAGGAGTGTCACTCACTCACTCACACAGGACTGCCAGGAGTCAGTCTCTCTCTCTCTCTCTCTCTCTCTCTCTCTCTCTCTCTCTCTCTCTCTCTCTCTCTCACTCACACACACACACAGGACTGCCAGGAGTCTCTCTCTCTCTCACACACACACACACACACACACACACACAGGACTGCCAGGAGTCTCTCTCTCTCTCTCTCTTACACACACACACACACACAGGACTGCCAGGAGTCTCTCTCTCTCTCTCTTACACACACACACAGGAGTCTCTCTCACACACACAGGACTGCCAGGAGTCTCTCTCTCTCTCTCTCTCTCTCTCTCTCTCTCTCACACACACACACACAGGAGTGTCTCTCTCTCTCTCTCTCTCTCTCTCACACACACACACACACAGGACTGCCAGGAGTCTCTCTCTCTCTCTCTCTCTCTCTCACACACACACACACACACACAGGACCGTAGCAGAGCAGAAGGAACTCACCGTGAGTGTCTGGGGTGCGTTGCCGCCCTGGAAGAGAGAGGCAAGAAGGGGGAGGTGGTTGGCAGTTCCCCTCCCCACCCGGGGGCCCCTCCGTCCCCCTTCCTCCTCTCCCCGGGTCCAGACCAACAGAGGGGCTGTGGGCCGGGAAGGATGGCGGCCAGCAGCCCCCGGAGAGCGGGACGGGTGGGGGCTGGCCACCCTCTGCTCCCCAGCACCCCCCAGGGTAGGAGGCAGAGTCCAAGGGTCAGCGAGGGGTGATTCTGCAGGAAGGGCGGCGGGTGCGAGTTCGCTAGGCCCACCAGGTTGGAGGGTTTGGGGTCTGGGCCAGGGGGGCCCAGTACTTTGTCTTCTACATGCGTATGTGATCGGACCCTTGCAGCGGCAGGAGAACCAGGCACAGGATCTACACTCGGAGCCCCTAGCACAGGCATCTACGCCTGTAGTCCCTAGCACAAGGGTCTACACCCGGAATCCCTAGCACAGGAACCTACACTCGGAGCCCCTAGCACAGGCATCTACGCCTGTAATCCCTAGCACAAGGGTCTACACCCGGAATCCCTAGCACAGGAACCTACACTCGGAGCCCCTAGCACAGGCATCTGCGCCTGTAATCCCTAGCACAAGGGTCTACACCCGGAATCCCTAGCACAGGAACCTACACTCGGAGCCCCTAGCACTGAAGCTACACCCGGAGTCCTACCACTGAAGCTACACCCAGAGTCCCAAGCTCTGAAGCTACACCCGGAGCCCCTAGCACGGGAAGCTACACCTGAAGCCGCTGGCACAAGAACCTACACTTAATCCCTAGCCCCACAGACCATTCTGCGAGCACAGAGCCAGGAGTAGCCCCTGAGCACTGTCGGGTGTGGACCCAAACCCCACCCCTCACCCTGAAAAGTTAAAAAAACAACAATAACCCATCCTTGGGAATCAGTCGATTGAGCCCCCGCGGGTGGCTCGGATGAGGGTGTTGGGCTTCCTCCTCGCCCCAGAGCAAACGGGAACTCGGCTCTGCAGGAAGCCGCTGAGTGTCCGACCTCCGGGAGCCAGGGGGGCTTCTTCAGGGCCCGGCGAAGGGGGCCCTGTGTGCACGGCTGTTGTCAGACGTGACCCTGTGTGCATGCATGTGCCTCAGGCATGCATCTGTGTGCATGGTAGAACACATGTGACTAGTGTGCACACGTCTGCGTGAACGTGCCATTCTGCCCAAGCTGCATTCTGAACACGTGTGTTCAGGCGTGGGATTGGATGTGCATGCATGTGTCCATATGCAGTCATGTCTGCGGAGGTATGTGCAAACATGTGAACACATTTTCAGACATGTGATGTGTGCAAACGTGGGTATTTATGTGTGACCTTGTGTGCTTTCAAACATGTCATTGCATGTACACGTATCTGCATAAGCATGCTTGTGTTCATGTGTGAACTGTGAACTAACTACACATGTGATTATAGACATGCATGTATGCATGTGTGAACTTGCGTATTTTACAATGTGTTCGCAGATACATGCATGTATGCAAGCATGCATGTGTTCAGGTGTGAACTGTTTTAGACATACAATTATACATGCATGCATTCATGTGTGAACTTGTGTGTTTTCAAGTGTGATCTCAGATACTTGCATATGTTTAAGTATGCCACTTATGTACAGGCTGTGTGACTGCATGTGTGTCTGTGGGCAAGCATGCAGATACGTGTGTTGTGTGTAAAGCGCTTTTCAGACATGTGAGCACATGTGCAAGCATGCCTGCATTTGTGTTTGTGCATGAAGTCATGTGTTTTCACACATGTGATCGTGTGCAAAGCATGTGTGTGTTCATGTGTGAACTCCTGTATTTGCAGACACGTGAGTCTCCATGTGTGTTCTGGCATGCTGTTGTGTGCATGTGGGAACCTGTGTTTTCAGATGTCGCCGTGTGTGACTACACATGTGTCCAAAGCATAGCATGTTGCTTGGTGAACTGATGCGTTTTCAGACATGGGGGCACGCCTGTGTGACTGTGTGTGCCCCTGCCTTATGCGTACCCATGTTTTTCAGACACATGGCTGTGTGTGCGTTCGTGCTCCACCGTCTCCTGTGGGGACACGTGTGTACACGTGTTTTTCAGACGTGTGTGTGTGCGTGTCCGTGTGCAAGCTCGCCCTGGCCCGTGTGTGTCGTGTGACGCCCGTGTCTTGGGCAGGTGGGCGCGTGGACCGGGCGGGCGGGCGCTTACCTGCTGCGTCTGCACCTGGTACTGGAAGCCGGACTGCAGGCGGCTGGACGCGGCCCAGCGCAGCTCCGCGCGGGACCCGTTGCAGGTGCTGCTGACGTTGCGGGGCGCCAGTCTCTCTGCGCAGACGCGGGCCCCGGTGAGCCCCGGAGGGACGGGCCCGCCCACACACGCCCCACGGCCGCAGGGGCCGGGAGGACACGGGAGGACACGCCACGTGGGCAGGACAGGCGCAAGGCTCGGGCAATTGCACCTTCGGGCCACAGGGGGGAGCCGTCGCGCCCCAAGAACTTTCTCTCTTTCTCTCTTTCTTTCTTTCTTTCTTTCTTTCTTTCTTTCTTTCTTTCTTTCTTTCTTTCTTTCTTTCTTTCTTTCTTTCTTTCTTTCTTTCTTTCTTTCTTTCTTTCTTTCTTTCTTTCCTTCTTTCTCTCTCGCTCTTTCTTTCTCTCTCTTTCTTTCTTTCTTTCTTTCTTTCTCTCTCTCTTTTTCTTTCTCTCTCTCTCTTTCTTTCTTTCTTTCTCTCTTTTTCTTTCTTTCTTTCTCTCATTCTTTCTTTCTTTCTTTTTCTTTCTTTCTTTCTCTCTCTCTTTCTTTCCTTCTTTCTCTCATTCTTTCTTTCATTCATTCTTTCTTTCTTTTTCTTTCTTTCTTTCTCTCTCTCTCTTTCTTTCCTTCTTTCTCTCATTCTTTCTTTCTTTCTTTCTTTCTCTCTTTCTTTCTTTCTTTCTTTCTTTCTTTCTTTCTCTCTCTCTTTCTTTCTTTCTTTCTCTTTCTCTCCTTCTTTCTTTCTCTCTCTCTTTCTGTCTTTCTCTCATTCTTTCTTTCTCTCTCTTTCTTTCTTTCTTTCTTTCTCTCTCTCTTTCTCTCTCTTTCTTTCTTTTTTCTTTTCTTCCTTCCTTCTTTCTTTCTTTCTCTCTCTTTCTCTCTCTTTCTCTCTCTCTTCCTTCCTTCCTTCCTTTCTCTCCTTCCTCCCTTCCACTCTCCCTCCCTCACTTCCTTCCTTCCTTCCTTCCTTCTTTCCTCCGTTCCCTCCTCCTTCCTTCTTTCCTTCTGTCCCTCCTTCCTTCCCTCCTTTCCTTCATTCCCTCCATCCTTACTTCCTTCGCTCCCTCTCTCCCTTCTCCTTTTCCTTCCTCCCCCTTTCTCCTTCCTTCCTTTTCCTTCCTCTCTTTTTCTCATCCTTTTATCTGTTTCTTATCTCCCATTCCTGTTCTTCTTTCTTCCCCTGTTTTGCTCTATCTTCCTTTCCCCTTCCTTTCTCCCTTTCTCCTTCTCTTTTGTCCTTTCACGCCTTTTCTCTTTCTGCCTTCTCCCTTGCTTACTTCTTTTTCTTTTTTCTTTCTTTCTCCGTCTTTGTCTCTCTTTTCTCCGTGTACTCTTCCTTCCACTCCCTTTCGTCCTTCCTTCCTCTCTCTCCTTTCCGTCCAGCAGGGAGGGTTTTGCCTTGCACACAAGCCAATCCGGGTTCGACCCCCGGCATCCTGTCTGCTCTCCCGAGCCCCGCCGGGAGGGACCCGTGCGTGCAGACCCAGCAATAACCCGTGAGCACTGCCAGTGTGGCCCCCCAAACAAAAAAATGATGAAAATAAAAAGAAGGGGCTTCAGCCCGCACACCCGGCCCCCTGCCACACGGAGACCCCCGCCCAACGGGGCCACTGCGAGACCCTGGGACCACACGGGATTCTGCCTCCATTGCGGCCTCTCCAGCTTCCTTCAACAGATACCCGGTGACTTCTGAATTCACAGGCTGACCCGCTCAGGGTTCGGGGTCCCCCTTGTGGGTGGGGTGTCTGGGGGGGCACAACGAAAGTCTAACAAGATCTCCCACTCTGGTGCAGTGCCCCGCTCGGGGCCACCCAGGGGCAGCCGCTAGGTCCTGAGTCCGAACCCCAGTTCCCCCACATGCACCCAGCCTGCCGTCCGCGCC
Source organism: Sorex araneus (assembly GCF_027595985.1). Taxonomy (NCBI): domain Eukaryota; kingdom Metazoa; phylum Chordata; class Mammalia; order Eulipotyphla; family Soricidae; genus Sorex; species Sorex araneus. The sequence continues at coordinate 42,434 of NW_026570957.1, forward strand.
CCCCACCAGCCTCAACCCAGCCGCCGTGCGTGTGCCCGCCCACAGCACCCGTCCAGCCGACCCCGCGCCTTCCAGGACGACACGGACCGCCCGTGCCCTTCGCGAAGGAGAGGGAGGGGCCGCACTCACCGATCTCGGGCAGCCGGTGCAGGATCTCGGCGCACGGGATGGGCCCCTGCCCGCTGCTGCCGGTGACCCAGAACCGCTGCAGGTTCCCGGAGGCCCCAAAGAGGCCCCTGAAGTCGCAGGACACGTGCACGCCCCGCGGGTCCCTGCCGTAGTGCTGGCATGCCCGCACCTGCCGCGTCCTAGGGGAGCACTGGATGCTGAGTCTCTCTCGGAGCCCACCTGCCTCTCTCCCTCCCTCCCTCCCTCCCACACGGCCACCTACCGCAGGTCCTCCCAGTGTAGCTGGTACTGTGTGTCGCCGGGAGCCGCGGGGCCCACGTCCCAGGAGCACGAGAGCGTCTCCTCCTCGTGCACCCAGCAGCTCAGGTGCTCGGCCGCTGAGCCCGGAATCCCGTCTGCAGGGGTGACCGCGGGAGAGGAGAACATTGGGGGCATTGATGGACGGGGCGGGGTCTGGGCTTGTGCTCAGGGCTGACTCCCAAATCTGTGCTCAGGGCTGACTCCCGGCTCTGTGCTCAGGGCTCGCTCTGGGTTCTGTGCTCAGGGCTCACTCCTGGTTCTGTGCTCAGGGATCGCTCCCAGTGGGGCTCGGGGGACCCTACGGGATGCTGGGTATCGAACCTGGTGGGTTGCATGCAAAACCAGGGACCTACCTGCAGTGCTAACTCCCCACTCCAACATTTATGCTACTGTGAACATGTGACACGGGGTATAGGAAAAGAGGAGAAAATAAAATTTAAATTAGAAAATGAATAAAAAGGGGAGAGAGGAAAGGGAAAAAGTGAAAACAAGGAAACTATAAGGAGAGGGGAAGAAATGAAAGGGAAAAACAAGAAAATGAAAGAAGAGAAGAAGTGAAAAGGAAGAAAGGGGGGAAATGCAAACTAAGATAGCACTGTAGCACTGTCATTTGTTGTTCATCGATTTCCTCAAGCGGGTTCGATTCCTCCGTCCCTCTGGGAGAGCCCAGCAAGCTCCCGAGAGTCTCCCGCCCGCACGGCAGAGCCTGGCAAGCTCCCCGTGGCGTCTTTGAGATGCCCAAAACAGTCACGACAAGTCTCACCGTGGAGACGTGACTAGTGCCCCGCTCGAGCAAAACTAAGATAAATGGGGAAAAAAGGAGAAAAGAGACAAGTGACAGAAAAAAAGAGAGAGGAAGATAAAGTAAAGGCAGAGAAAAGAAGAAGAAGCAGAAGAAGAAGAAGGAGAAGGAGAAGGAGAAGGAGAAGGAGAAGGAGAAGGAGAAGGAGAAGGAGAAGAAGAGAAGAAGAAGAAGAAGAAGAAGAAGAAGAAGAAGAAGAAGAAGAAGAAGAAGAAGAAGAAGGAGAAGGAGAAGGAGAAGGAGAAGGAGAAGAAGAAGGAGAAGGAGAAGGAGAAGGAGAAGGAGAAGGAGAAGAAGAAGAAGAAGAAGAAGAAGAAGAAGAAGAAGAAGAAGAAGAAGAAGAAGAAGAAGAAGAAGAAGAAGGAGAAGGAGAAGGAGAAGGAGAAGGAGAAGAAGAAGAAGAAGAAGAAGAGAAGGCCAGAATGATAGCACAGTGGGTTGGGCATTTGCCTGGCATGCAGCTGACCCGGGTTTGATCCTGGGCACCCTGTAGACCCACCACGAGTGACCCCTGAGTGCAGAGCCAGGAGTCAGCCCTGAGCAGTGCAGGTGTGCCCCCCAAATTAAACAAATGATTTAAAAAGAAAAATAAAGAGGACAAAAAAGAAAAGGGAAAAATGAGAAAGGAGAAAAAACAGATAATTTTTAAAAAGAAAAAGAGAGGACAAAAAAGAAAAGAAAATGAGAAAAGGGGCCGGAGCGATAGCACAGTGGTACGGCATTTGCCTTGCATGCAGCTGACCTGGGTTCGATCCCTGGCATCCCATAGGGTCCCTCGAGCACCGCCAGGAGTCATTCCTGAGTGCATGAGCCGGGAGTAACCCCTGAGCATCGCCGGGTGGGACCCAAAAAGAAAAAAAAAAGAAAATGAGAAAAAAGATCAAAGAGAAGGAGAAAGAAGAGTGAAAGCAAAAGAATAGAAGATGTCAGGAAAAGAGAAAAAAAGCAAATGGGAAACAAAGTCAGTAAAGGATAAAGGGGTGAAAAAACAAAAGGAAAAAAAAAGGGGAAGGAAAAAAGAAAGCCATGAGCAGAAAAGAAAGGAGGGAAGCAGAGTGAGGGGGAAAAATGGGGGAGAAAGGAAGAGAAAAAAAAGAAAAGGAATAATTATAATAAAAAAAGACAAAAAAGAAGAACTGAGAAGAAAGAAAAAAAGAGAAAAAAAAGACGAGAAAAGCAAAGGGGTGTGTGTGTGTGTGTGTGTGTGTGTGTGTGTGTGTGTGTTTCTCTTTCCCCGATTCCTAGAACTTCGTGCGGTTCCACGAAAACCCCAGGTCTTTGCCCTCTGGCAGGATGCGGGGCGAGGGGGGGGGCGGGGGAGATAGCAGGACCCCGAGGGTCCTGGTCCCTCACCAGACAGCGGGTAGAGGATCGAGGCGGAGAAGCGTGGCCCCCGGGTGGTCCGCACGGTGAAGTTGGTGGGGTGGCACCTGGGCAGGAAGGGGTACTGGCAGTGGCTCCGCGCCGTGGCCTGCCACACAGGGGACAGATTTCCACGGGTTTCGAGGGCGCACGTGGCTGGGCGTGGCGGCCGTATCCTCAGCCACGATCGTCCCCGCGCATCGCGGTGTGCTGCCCGGGTGCCGCCCCCGAACCTGGGCACCCTCTGCTCAGCGGCCGCCCTGTGTGGGGGAGAATGCAGTGCCCGGCGTGCACCAGCCCACGTGCACATGTGGCTCGTGGGCCCATGGCACGTGGCACATGGGCACATGGCACACAGCAGTGGACCAGTGGTACATGTGGTGTGTGGGTGTGTGGACATGTGGCACTTGGGTCCGTGGCACATGGCACATAGCACGTGGACCAGTGGCACATGTGGACATGTGGGTACATGGGTAAGTGGACATGTGAGTATGTGGGTACATGGACACGTGGACACATGGGTACGTGGACACATGGCAGGTGGGTACATGGACATGTGGACACGTGGGTACATGGACATGTGGACACGTGGGTGCATGGGTATGTGGACACGTGGGTGCATGGACATGTGGACACGTGGGTATGTGGACACGTGGACATGTGGACACGTGGGTACATGGACACGTGGCAGGTGGGTACATGGACATGTGAACACGTGTGTACATGGACATGTGGACACGTGGGTACATGGGCATGTGGACACGTGGGTACATGGGCATGTGGGCACATGGGTACATGGACATGTGGACACATGGGTACATGGACATGTGGACACGTGGGTACTTGGACATGTGGACACGTGGGTACATGGACATGTGGACACATGGGTACATGAACATTTGGACACGTGGGTACATGGACATGTGGACACGTGGATACATGGACATGTGGACACGTGGATACATGGACACGTGGGAGGTGGGTACATGGACATGTGGACACGTGGACATGTGGACACGTGGGTACATGGACATGTGGACACGTGGATACATGGACACGTGGGAGGTGGGTACATGGACATGTGGACACGTGGGTACATGGACATGTGGACACGTGGACATGTGGACATGTGGGTACGTGGACACGTGGGTATGTGGACACGTGGGTACGTGGACATGTGGACACGTGGGTACATGGACACGTGGGTACGTGTACATGTGGACATGTGGGTACATGGACATGTGGACACGTGGGTACGTGGACACGTGGTTACATGGACACGTGGCAGGTGGCACGTGGCACATGGCAAAACAGTGGTCACCGCTGCTGCCGCGGTCACTGATACTCTCGTCCACGGAGCAGGGAAGTCCGAAGGCCACGTCTAAAGGCCTGTGTGCTCGGGAAGAGACGTGACAGGGAGGAAGGGTGGGGTTGGGCTTCCCCGACACGCCGTGGAGGGAGAGAACCACGGGGGCCGGGGGTGTGGGTGAGGCACCTGGGAAGGGGGCGCCCAAGGTGGTCTCGCGAGGGGCCAGAGGAGAAGAGAAGAAGGACGGGCTGGGGGCGTGCGAGGAGGGTCAGGTCAGAGCGGGGCGTCGCCAACCCCACCCTTGACCCCGGAGCACAGGAAGCGGAGTAGCGGGGAAGGAAAGGCGGCGTGGGAGGGGGGCAGGGCGGGAGGTGCCAGGGCCCCGGGGCGCCCGTGTGTGGTGCCGCGATTTCTCAGAAGCAGGAGGGAAGGGGCGTGCCCCGCGGAAAAGGAGAAGCGTCCCAGATAAGCACCCGCAGGGACGTCCGGGGACGGAGCCCAGGGCCACAGGGCACGGCCCGGCCCCCGGAGCCTCGATGCCCCCGAGAGAGGCAGGCTGGGGGCAAAGACCCCCTGGGTTTTGCCGAGCCCAGAGCACCAGGGCCAAGTGGGGTCGCCCACATCTCAGCGCCAGAGGTGCAGAGCGGGGACTTTGCACCCAGCACCCACCTGTGCCCTGCTGGGCCGGCCCCATCTGGCTTGGGTCTCTCTGTCTCTCTGTCTCTGTCCCTCTTTACCCCTCTGTCTCTCTCTGTGTCTCTCTGGCTCTCTCTGTCTCTGTCTCTCTCTGTCCCTCTCTGTCTCTCTCTGTCCCTCTTTCCGAGTCTCTCTGTCTCTTTATCCCTCTGTCTCTCTTTGTCTCTGTCTCTTTCTTTCCCCTCTGTCTTCATCCCTCTCTCTCTCCATCCATCTCTCTCTGTCTCTCTCTTTATCTCTTATCTCTCTCTCTGTCTCTTTCCCTTTATCTTCATCCCTCTCTCTCCATCCATCTCTCTGTCTCCCTCTTTGTCTCTCATCTCTGTCTCTGTCTCTCTCTGTCTCTGTCCCTCTTTACCCCTCTGTCTCTCTCTCTTTGTCTCTCTGTCTCTCTCTGTCCCTCTCTGTCTCTCTCTGTCCCTCTCTGTCTCTCTCTGTCCCTCTTTCCGAGTCTCTCTGTCTCTCTTTATCGCTGTCTTTCTTTGTCTCTCTGTCTCTCTCTTTCCCCTCTATCTTCATCCCTCTCTCTCTCCATCCATCTCTCTCTGTCTCTCTCTTTATCTCTCATCTCTCTGTCTCTTTCCCTTTATCTTCATCCCTCTCTCTGTCCATCCATCTCTCTGTCTCCCTCTTTGTCTCTCATCTCTCTCTCTGTCTCTCTCTGTCTCTGTCCCTCTTCAACCCTCTGTCTCTCTCTCTCTCTTTGTCTCTCTGGCTCTTTCTCCATCTCTCTGTCCCTCTCTCTGTGTCTCTGTCTCTCTTTATCCCTCCATCTCTCTTTGTCTCTCTGTCTCTGTGTCTCAAATTCTTTCCCTCTATCTTCATCCCTCTCTCTCCATCCATTTCTCTCTATCTCTCTATCTCTTATCTGTCTCTTTCTGTCTCTTTCTTTCCCTCTATGTTCATCCTTCTCTCCACCCATCTCTCTCTGTCTCCCTCTTTGTCTCTTATCTCTCTGTCTCTCTGTCTCTCTCTGCCCCTCTTTATCCCTCTGTCTCTCTCTGTCTCTCTTTATTCCTCTGTCTCTTTCTCTTTGTCTCTCTGTCATTCTCTGTCCCTGTCTCTCTTTCTCTCTCTGTGTCTCTATGTCCCTCTTTGTCCCTCTGTCTCTCATCGCTTTATGTCTCTCTCTGTGTCTCTCTGTCTCTCTGTGTCCCTCTCTGTCCCTCTCTCTCCATCCATCTCTCTCTATCTCTCTCTTTATCTCTTATCTGTCTCTTTCTGTCTCTTTCTTTCCCTCTACTTCATCCCTCTCTCCATCCATCTCTCTCTGTCTCCCTCTTTGTCTCTCATCTCTCTCTGTCTCTCTGTCTGTCTCTGCCCCTCTTTATCCCTCTGTCTCTTTCTCTTTGTCTCTCTGTCATTCTCTGTCCCTCCTTCTCTCTCTCTGTCTCTCTGTCCCTCTTTGTCCTTCTATCTCTCTCTGTCTCTCTGTGTCTCTCTGTGTCTCTCTGTCCCTTTGTCCCTCTGTCTCTCTCTGTCTCTCATCTCTTATTGTCTGTCTCTGTGTCTCTCTCTGTCTCTGTGTCTCTCTGTGTCTCTCTCTGTCCCTCTCTCTCTCTCTCTCTCCCTCCCCATCTCTCTGACCTCTCTCTCTCTCTGTCTCTGCATCTGCCTTCTCTCTCTCTCTCTCTCCCTCCTCACCCCCAGAAAGAACACGGTTCTCCTGCCCCCTCCGTCCCCTCCCTCCTTCTCTGCACGGCCAGCCCGGGTCAGCCGGACGCCAGGCCGGGCTCCCTCCCTGCCCACGCGGAGCACCATGGACACTCGACACAGCCTGAGGCCAGCACTGCCGGGCTGGGGCCCAGCTCTATGCTGGGCAGAGTCCAGGGGGCTGTGTGCGAGGGTCTCCCTTCCCCTTCCCGTCACTCCCCGGTGCTCCACACAGGGGCTGACCCAAGGCTGGACCCTGGGTGGACACAGCCCTCGGGGGCCCAGGGCCAGGCGGGAGCCGATGTCGGCTTGGGGGCCGACCCCTCCCAGCGGTCATCAGGGTGGGTCAGGGGCTGTGCAGTGCCAGGGCTCGAACCCGGGCGAATCTCTTCTATGCGCCCGTATCCCCACCGCCCCCTCCTGGGCCTTTCCTGAGGCTGCAGGGGGGAGGTTTGCCTTCCCGTGTCTCCCGACAGCCTTCGGAACGGGAGGGTGCTGGGTTCAAATCCTCAGTCCCGGCAGACCAGCATTGAGAGACCAGAGACCTCTGCAGCCCCGCGCCCCTCCCTCTGCCTGCTGACGCCCAGCCGGGCCTTTTCTCAGAGTGTCCAGCAGCTCAGGACGGGAGTCCAGTGCTCACCTGCTCACACACTGCTCACGGGGCCCCGTGTCTGAGGCTGCGTGAGCCGCACGTGGCCAGCAGTGACCAGTCCACTAGCTGCCCGCTCCCACGCAGCTGACAGCCCCATCTCTCTTGCTCTCTCTGTTTTTTTCCTTTTTGGGTCCCACCTGGCGATGCTCAGGGGTCCCTCCTGGCTCATGCACTCAGGAATGACCCCTGGCGGTGCTCGGGGGACCCTATGGGATGCTGGGAATCGAACCCGGGTCGGCCACGTGCCAGGTCAACGCCCTCCCCGCTGGGCTATCGCTCCGGTCCCGAATTTATTCATTTGTTTACTAATTTGGGGGTTTGGGGTCCCACCCAGCGATGCTCAGGGCTGACTCCTGGCTCTGCACTCAGGAATGACTCCTGGCGGTGCTCGGGGGACCCTATGGGATGCTGGGAATCGAACCCGGGTTGGCCATGTGCAAGGCAAACGCCCTCCCCACTGGGCTATATCTCTGAGCCTGCATGAGCCTCCCGTGGCCAGCAGTGGCCAGTCCAGCACCTTCTCGCTCACACAGCTCCCAGGGCCCAAGCTCTGAGGCTGCACGCGCCACACGGGGCCAGCCGTGGCCCCCGGAGCTTCCACGCCCGACGGGGGGGGGGGGTGGCAGGGGCAGAAAGGGCCCCCGAGCTGGGCGGCCTGGCCCCAGGCTCACCGTGCGGACGTTCCCCGAGCCGCGGATGCAGACGACATCCGTGATGTTGTCCCAAAGGTCCCACGTGAGTCTCCGCTGAGCTGGGTCCACGCGCAGGTTCCAGATGGGGGAGCCGGGCTCGGCCGGGCCTGCGGGGACGGGGGAGGGGAGGGGGAGGGGCAGGGCTGGGGCCACTTCCTGGACACCTGCCGGGAGCAGATCTCAGGGGGCAAGGGAGCAGATGTGGTCCCCAAGGCAAGATGTGGGGCGGCAGGATACTGCCTCCCTGGTGGGGAGGGGAGGGGAGGGGAGGGGAGGGGAGGGAAGAAAGGGTGGAAGGAAGGAGGGAGGGAAGGAAGGAAGGAGGAAGGAGGGAAGGAGGGAAGGAAGGAAGGAAGGGAGGGAGGAAGGAAGGAGGGAGGGAGGGAAAGAAGGAAGAAAGGAAGGAAGGAAGGAAGGAAGGAAGGAAGGAAGGAAGGAAGGAAGGAAGGAAGGAAGGAAGGAAGGAAGGAAAGAAGGAAGGAAGGGAGGGAGGGAGGGAGGAAGGAAGGGAGGGAGGGAGGGAGGGAAGTAGGGAAGGAAGGAGGGAAGGAGGGAGGAAAGGAGGGAAGGAAGAAGGGAGGGAGGGAAGGGAGGAAGAAAGGAAGGTAGGAATGAGGGAGGGAGGGAAGGAAGGAAGGAGGAAAGGAGGGAAGGAAGGAAAGAGGGAAGGAGGGAAGGAGGGAAGAAGGGAGGGAAGGAGGAAAGGAAGGAGGGAAGGAAGGAGAGAAGGAGGGAGGAAAAGAGGGAAGGAGGGAAGGAAGGAGGGAAGAAGGGAAGGAAGGAAGGCAGGCAGGCAGGAAAAAGGGAGGGAGGGAAAGAAAGAAAGAAAGAAAGAAAGAGAGAAAGAAAGAAAGAAAGAAAGAAAGAAAGAGAGAAAGAAAGAGAGAAAGAAAGAAAGAGAGAGAAAGAAAAAGAGAAAGAGAGAAAGAAAGAAAAGGAAGGAAGGGAGGAAGCAAGGAAGGAAGGAAGGAAGGAAGAAAGAAAGAAAGAAAGAAAGAAAGAAAGAAAGAAAGAAAGAAAGAAAGAAAGAAAGGAAAGAAGGAAGGATGGGTGGAAGGAAGGAGGGAGGGAAGGAAAGGAAGGAAGGAGGGATGGATGGAGGGAAGGAGGGAAGGAAGGGGAGAGGAGGGAGGGGAGGGCAGATTGTCCTGGCAGATGGGGACTGTGAAGCGTTGCCCAGTGCAGGGGTTACTCCGCGTGCAACCAAGTCTAGCGGCCAGTGTGGCCGGGCACGGCGCCCTGAGCATTAACAGGGTGACCGTTGGTCAACGCCGGCCATGGCACAAAGCCCCCTGCGGCCCCAAACACACACACACAGGAAAAACAACCCCACAAAACTGGGCAGCAGACATAATGCAGGGTGAAGGCATCTGCCTCCTCCGTGCCTATCTGAGGGCCCAGCTTCATGCAGTTCCCCAGGCCACAAGTGACCCTGAGCACAGAGCCGGGAGTCAGCCCTGAGCACAGAGCTGGGAGTCAGCCATGAGCACAGAGCCGGGAGTCAGCCCTGAGCACAGAGCCGGGAGTGAGCCCTGAGCACAGAGCCGGGAGTCAGCCCTGAGCACAGAGCCAGGAGTCAGCCCTGAGCACAGAGCTGAGAGTCAGTCCTGAGCACAGAGCCGGGAGTCAGCCCTGAGCACAGAGCCGGGAGCCAGCCCTGAGCACAGAGCCAGGAGTCAGCCCTGAGCACAGAGCCGGGAGTCAGCCCTGAGCACAGAGCTGGGAGTCAGCAATGAGCACAGAGCCTGGAGTCAGCCCTGAGCACAGAGCCGGGAGTCAGCCCTGAGCACCCTGGGTGTGACCCTCTCCCCCGGAGGCAGGAAGCCCGTCCATCCATCCATCATTCCCTCCCTGAGCTCAGGCACCGGGCAGGGGCCAAGGCGCCCAGCAGGCAGCGTCCACTCTCAGCCCGTGTCCAGCTAAGCCCTGCTGCACCAGGTGTGTCCCTGACCAGCCACTCTGCCTGACCCCCGCCTGAGGGGCCCCTCCCGGGCTCGCCCCCTCCCTTCCCTGCGAACACATGCCGGCGCCTACCCTGGTCAGCGGCGGGCGGCGGGCTGGGGGTGGCCCCCAGGAGCGTGGGCAGCCAGAGGAAGGTCACGGGGAGGGCAGAGCCGGCCGCAGGAGGGGTGGACGCTGCAAGAGAAGGGAGAGGGTGGCCAGAGGGGCACGGGGTGGCGTGGGGGGCGCGGGGGTCACTGTGCAGGGGTGTAAGAGGAGGGGGAGAGGGGCCCGGGGGATCGGACAGCCGGGAGGGCGCGGGCCTGGCACACGGCTGACCCAGGCCCCATGGTCCCCGGAGTCCCTTGGGTTCCGGGAGAAGGGCCAGGAGGAAGCCCTGGGCAAGAGAGAAAGACAGAGACAGAGACAGAGATATACAGAGAGAGAGGACAGGGAGAGGGGGGAGAGAGGGAGAGGGCGAGAGAGACAGAGAAAGAGAGACAAAGAGAGAGGAGAGAAAGGGAGAGAGAGAGGGGGGGAGGGGAGGGAGAGAGACAGAGGGAGGGGGTGAGAGGGAGACAGAGAAAGAGAGACAGAGACAGAGAGTGGAAGAGAGAGACGAGGGGTAGAGAGAAAGGGAGAGAGAGGGAGAAGGATCGAGGAGAGAGAGACAGAGACAAAGATGGAGAGACAGAGAGAGGGAGAGAGAGACAGAGAGGAAGAGAGGGAAAGGGAGAGAGAGAGAGGGAGAGACAGGGAGGAGAGAGAGGTAGAGACAGAGACAAAGACAGAGACAGAGATAGAGAGACAGAGAGACGGAGAGAGAAGGAGAGAAAGACAGAGAGAGGAAGAGAGGGAAAGGAAGAAAGAGAGAGGGAGAGAGTAAGGAGAGAGAGGTAGAGACAGAGACAAAGACAGAGACAGAGGAAGAGAGAGACAGAGACAAAGAGACAGAGAGAGACAGAGAGAGGGAGAGAGAGGGAGAAGAGAGAGGTAGAGACAGAGACAAAGACAAAGATAGAGAGACAGAGGAAGAGAGAGAGAGGGAGACAGAGACAGAGAGAGACAGAGAGGAACAGAGAGAGGGAGAGAGAGGGAGAGACCGAGATAGAGACAGAGGAAGAGAGAGGGACCATGTTGGCAGATGTTCTGTGTCCAAGGGTACATGGTTCCTGTGTGCCAGCTCTGCACGCATGTATTTTGGCATCCTCACATGTGCCCACATGCTAGTCACACATGCCTGAACCTGTGAATTGTACATGTCATCACAGCTGCGTGGATACACGCGCCCACAAGATACACACGTGTGTCCACAGACATGGAAAGTGTGAACTGCTGTGTCTGTGCACGCCTGTGTGCAGATGTCATGGGTGTGCTCTGTTTTCTTGCACGCATGTGCACACGTGTGTGTGTGCTGGTGTGTGGCATGCCCACCACGTATTTGCCTGCGTGGATGCCACGTGGCTGTGTGCAAGCATTGCAACAGGTGTGCATGGGTGTGTGCTCATGTATTTGTGTGTGCGTGCCCCATGCATGCCTCACACTCTCAGGAGTCTCCTCGAGTCCACACATGGCTGCTCCAGCTGTGTGTCTGTGCATGCACATACATGTGCTCACATGTCAAAGCGTGCACATGACAAATCTGTGTGCATGTGTGTGTGCCTGTGTATGTGTGTCTGTGACTGCGGGTGGGTGTCCCCTGTGTGCCTGCGTGTCTGAATGTGTGGCACGGACAGACACCCTTGTTTGTATGTGCGGATACATGTGTGCATGCACATGTGTGGGTCTCTGCCAGATCATGCCAGTGCCTGTGTGTGTGTCCATGACTGTCAGTGTGTGAACATATATACATGCCCTGTTGATGCTCAGCATGTGCATGTGTGTACAGGTGTGCAGGAGTCCGTGTCTGCATGCATGTGTGTTCACGTGCATCTCGGCAGCCCTAGGAGTTGGTTCTGCCGACATCCAGGTGCTCTGTGTGTGGCATCTTGACATGCATGTGCACCCATGCGTGGCATCTGGACATGCATGTGCACTGTGTGTGGCATCTGGACATGCATGTGCACTTGTGTGTGGCATCTGGACATGCGTGTGCACTCATGTGTGGCACCTGAACATGTGTGTGCACCTGTGGTGCATCTGGACACACATGTGTACCTATGTGTACCCATGTGTGGCGTCTGTGCATGTGTGTGCACCCATGTGTGTATCTTGACATGCATGTGCACCTGTGTGGCATCTGTACATGCATGTGCACCCATGTGTGCATCTGGACACACATGTGCACTTGTGTGTGGCATCTGGACATGCGTGTGTGCCCATGTGTGCATCTTGACATGCGTGTGCACCCGTGCATGGCATCTTGACATGTGTGTGCACCGTGTGCGGCATCTGGACATGCATGTGCACCTGTGGTGCGTCTACATGAGGAGCCGATTCTGTCCACACCATGTGACTGCACAGAGGGCGTCTCCACACGTGGGGGCAGTAGATCACGGGGCACGTGTCCTGCCTGATGCTTCCAGCCGCCTCCCCGTCCCTCCTCCCCCCCCCCTTGCCTGCAGCCGGGAAAGGCCATGGCCAGCGGCCACTCAGGAAGGCCCAGGCGGCCGGCGGGAAGGAAACCAGCGCTGCAGGACCCAGGGGCATTTCCTCAGGTCCAGTTACCGTAACTGACCCCAGCCAGGCCCCGCGAGGACCACACAGGCCGGCCAGCTGCAGGCTGACGGTCAGACACTGACCCCGCAAAGGCCTCCTCCGCCCCGGCCACCTCGTCCTCTCCCCTCCCCACCTCTCTCTCCCTCTCTCTTGCCATCTCTCCATCACTCTCCTCTCTTTCTCCCTCTCTCTGTCTCTCTTCCCCTCTATCTCTTTCCCTCTCTCTCTCCCCTCTCTCCTTCTCTCTCCCTCTCTCTTTATCTCTCTCCCCTCTCTCCCTCTCCATCTCCCTCCCTATCCCTATCCCTTTCTCTTTCTCTCTCTCTCCTTCCCTATCCCTCTCTCCCTCTCCCTCTCCCTCTCTCTCCCCTCCTCTCTCCCTCCCTCTCCATCTCCCTCCCTATCCCTATCCCTTTCTCTTTCTCTCTCTCTCCTTCCCTATCCCTCTCTCCCTCTCCCTCTCCCTCTCTCTCCCCTCCTCTCTCCCTCCCTCTCTCTTTCTCTCTCTCCCTCTCTCTCCCCCTCTCCATATCCCTCTCTCACCCTTCTCCTCTTCTCTCTCCCTCTCTCTCTCCTTTCCTCTCTCCCCCTGTCCATCTCCCTCTCTCTCCCTCTCCCTTTCTGTCTCCCTCCCTCCCTCCCTCCCTCTCTCTCTCACTCTCTATATCCCTCTCTCCCCCTCTCTTTCTCCCTCTCTCTCCTCTCTCTCCCTCTCTCATTCTCTCTCTCCCTCTCTTTCTTCCTCTCCATATCACTCTCTCCCCCTTCTACTCCTCTCTCTCCCTCTCTCTTTCTCTCTCTCTCCTTCCCTCTCTCTCCCTGTCCATCTCCTCTCTCTCTCCCTTTCTCTTTCTCCCTCCCTCCCTCTCTCCCTCTCTTCCTCCCTCTCACTCTTCCTCTCCCTCTCTCTCCCCTCCCTCTCTCCCTCCCTCTCTCTCCCTCCCCCTTCCTCTCCCACTCTCTTTTTCTTTCTTTCTTTCTTTCTTTCTTTCTTTCTTTCTTTCTTTCTTTCTTTCTTTCTTTCTTTCTTTCTTTCTTTCTTTCTTTCTTTCTTTCTTTCTTTCTTTCTTTCTCTCTCTCTCTCTCTCTCTCTCTCTCTCTCTCTCTCCCTCTTTCTCTGTCCCTCCACCTCTGCCCTTCTCTTTTTTCCATTTTCTCTTAAATTTTATTTTTGTCTGAGCCCTTCCTTGGGGTGGGGGGGCCCAGGGGTCAGTGTGTGGCAGCTTCAGCATCAGGCCAGCCCTGGGCGGGGACACGGGCCCTGGGTTATCTCACGGGGCGGGGGGGGGGGCAGGGATCGTCATCACGGGCTCATCTCTGTGTCCTTCCCTCTCCCCGAGAGCGAGCCCCTCTCTGCACACACCCCCACGTGCCATGGGCCGGCCCTGAGGGTGGGAATCTGCCTTCTCTCATCCGGGCACCACCCCCGTGAGAATCTCCCTGTCCACACACACACACACACACACACACACACACACCTCAGGGTCCCAGGCAGGAGCTGGGGGGGTTCCCTGTCCCCACGAGGGAGGCAGAGGGGCAGGACGGGTCAGTGGTCACTGAGGGAGGCAGAGGGGCAGGACAGGTCAGTGGTCACTGACGCCCAGGGCTCTGCTCTGTCTGCAGTGCAGGGAGGTGGCTGGGGAGGGCCGTGCAGGGGTGTGACACTGACCAGGCCCCCTCCTGGCCCGTCTTCACCCTCCGGTGAAGGCCGGGTTCAAGGCGATGGGTTTGTTTGTGGGGGTGTCATGCGGGGGAGGGTGCCTCAGGGATCCCTCCGGGCACGACTCGGGGGCTGTATGGGGGGCCGGGGGTGGAGCTGGGGGCAGCTGCGTGCCAGGCTAGTGCCCTGCCCGCTGTGATGTCCAGGTAGCTCAGGACGCTGTGGGGAAACAAAGTCACAAGGCCCATCTCTCTCTCTCTGTCTCTCTTTCTATCTCTCTGTTCCTCTCTTTTTCTCTCTGTCTCTCTGCCTCGCTCTGTCTCTCTTTTCTCTCTCTCTTCCTCTCTGTCTCTGTTCCTCTTTTTCTCTGTCTCTCTGCCTCGCTCTGTCTCTCCTTTCTCTCTCTTTACCTCTCTGTCTCTGTCTCTCTCTTTTTTCTCTCTTTTTTCCCTGTCTCTTCTCTCTCATCTCCCTCTGTCTCTGTCTCTTTTCTCTTTTCTCTCTGTGTTTCTGTCTTTCTCTCTTTTTAATCTCTCTCTGTCTCTGCTTCTCTTTGTCTCTCTTTTCCTCTCTCTGTCACTCTCTGTCTCTGTTTCTCTCTTTTTTTCTCTCTCTGTTTCTCTGTCTCTGTATTTTTTCTCGGTCTCTATCTCTCTGTCTCTGTTTCTCTCTCTGTCTCTTTGTCTCTTTTTATCTCTCAGTCTCTCTCTATCTCTCTCTGTCTCTGTTTCTCTCTGTCTCTTTTTATCTCTCAGTCTCTCTTTGTCTCTCTTTCTCTGTTTCTCTGTATCTCTTAGCCTCTCTCTCTCTCTCTTTTTTCTTTCTCTGTCTCTCTGTCTCTCTTTTTCTGTTTCTCTTTTTTTTCTGTCTCTCTCTGTCTGTTTATCTCCTTTTCTCTGTCTTTTTTTTCTGTCTCTCTCTGTCTGTTTATCTCCTTTTCTCTCTGTCTCTCTCTGTTTCTCTCTCTGTCTCTCTATGCCTATCTGTCTCTTTCTTTTTATCTCTCTGTCTCTCTCTTTCTGTTTCTCTCTTTCTGTCTCTCTGCCTCTCTCTGTTTCTCTCTTTTTTTCTCTCTACCTTTGTCTCTGTTTCTCTCCTTTTCTCTGTCTCTGTTTCTCTGTCTCTTTCTCTGTCTCTCTCTGCCTATCTGTCTCTTTTTTATCTCTCAGTCTTTTTCTGTTTCTGTCTTTCCATCTCTTTGCCTCTCTGTTTCTCTTTTTCTCTCTCTGTCTCTCTCTGCCTCTGTATTTCTTTTTTTTCCTCTCAGTCTCTCTCTGTCTCTCTTTTTCTCTGTCTCTGTCTCTCTGTCTCTCTTTTTCTCTTTCTGTCTCTCTCTGTTTCTCTCTTTTTTATCTCTGTGTCTCTGTCTCTGTTTCTTTCTCTCTCTGTCTCTCTATCTCTGTTTCTCTCTTTTTTCCCCTCTGTCTCTCTATCTCTCTGTCTCTGTTTCTCTCTCTGTCTCTTTTTATCTCTCGGCCTCTGTCTCTCTCTATTTCTCTCCTTGTGTCTCTTTGCCTCTCTCTGTCTATTTTCTTTCTCTGTCTCTCTGTCTTTTTCTCTCTGTCTCTCTGCCTCTTTGTGTCTTTTTCCTCTCTGTCTCTCTGTTTCTCTTTTTTCTCTCTGTCTTTGTCTCTCTCTGTTTCTCTGTCTCTCTCTGCTTGTCTCTTTCTTTTTATCTCTCAGTCTTTTTCTGTCTCTCTACCTTTCTCTGTTTCTCTTTTTCTCTCTCTGTCTCTCTGCCTCTCTCTGTCTCTTTCACTGTCTCTTTCTCTCTCTGTCACTCTCTGCTTCCATTTCTCTTTTTCTGTCTCTGTCTCTGTCTGTCTCTTTTTCTCTCTCTCTGTCTCTCTCTCTCCCTCTGTCTTTCTGTCTCTGTTTCTCTTTTTTCCTCTCTCTCTCTGTCTCTGTCTCTGTCTCTGTCTCTCTCTCCCCCTCTCCGTGACACGGGCTCTCCGTGACACGGGCACTGAGTCCAAAGCTGGACGCCTCGGAGGGTGTCTGTGGGTTGGGCAGAAGACGATCCTGAGCTCCCGGGAGAAGAAGTGGTTGCTCCAACCCCCCCAAATTTATCTCTCCTCCCAAGTGGGACCATGAACCCTCTCATTCCCGCACGTCCAACCCAGCCGGCCAAGATGTTTCCTGAAAACCCCGTCCATTTCCTGCAGGCCGTGCCCTGTCCCTGAGGAAACGCGGGCACTTTGGGGTGATGGGGCCGGAGCGATAGCCAGCGGGGAGGGCGTTTGCCTGGCACGCAGCCGACCTGGGTTCGATTCCCAGCATCCCATAGGGTCCCCCGAGCACCACCAGGGGTGACTCCTGAGTGCAGAGCCAGGGGTCAGCCCTGAGCATCTCCGGGTGGGACCCAAAGAGCCAAAAAAAAAAAAAAAGAAAAAAAGAGAAAACCAACTTTGGTGTCTATCTGGGACATGTGGGTTCCTGTGGATTTTTATTTTAGCATCATCCTGACACTCTTCTTTCTAGGAAGGGCACAGGGTATTTTTATGGACATTGATACTGGCAGAGCGCGTTTATTTTTATTCTTATGCCTTTCGAACAAGGGAGAGAGAAACGTTATGGAAACGGAGAAGAGCAGCGAAGAGGCTCAACGTCAAACTGGCCCGTCACATTTCCTCAGAGACGACCCAAGTCAATGAACCGTCTCTGCAAACCCCAGAATTTTTACTTATTCATGTATTTATTTATTTATGTATTTATTTATGTATTTTGCATTTTTTGGGGTCCCACCCGGCGATGCTCAGGGGTCTCCCTCCTGGCTCTGCACTCAGGAATGACTCCTGGAGGTGCTCGGGGGCCCCTATGGGATGCTGGGAATCGAACGGGGTCGGCCCTGTGCCAGGCCAACATCCTCCCTGCTGTGCTATCGCTCCAGCCCCATCCACAAATTTTTTCTTATGGGAATTTTTTTTTTTTTTTACCAATTCCATTTGGCAATGTGTTATCACGGGCAACATCAATTATTTTGTGCCTGGAAAAAAGAAAAAAAAAAGAAACTAAAAGAAAAGTAGAAGAGGGGCCGGAGCGATAGCACAGTGGGTAGGGCATTTGCTTTGCATGCGGCCGACCTGGGTTCAATCCCTGGCATCCCATAGGGTCCCCCAAGCACTGCAGGAGTCATTCCTGAGTGCAAAGCCAGGTCAAAGCCAGGAGTAACCCCTGAGCATCGCTGGGTGTGATCCTAAAAGCAAAAAAAAAAAAAAAAAAAAAGTAGAAGACAGAGAAACTGCCCAGCAATGTGTGTGTGTGTGTGTGTGTGTGTGTGTGTGTGCACGGGTGTGTATTTCACAGGGCTGGAGCCATAGCACAGCAGGGAGGGCGTTTGCCTTGCACGTGGCCAACCTGGGTTCGATTCCCAGCATCCCCTAGGGTCCCCCAAGCACCGCCAGGAGTCATTCCTGAGTGCAGAGCCAGGAGTCAGCCCTGAGCATCGCCGGGTGGGACCCAAAAAAGACGAAAGAAAAAAGAAAAAGGGTTTGACAGCCCAATTGCCCCCAAAGTGTCAAAGTTCTGGCACTTAATCACCCACTCTCCCCCC
The DNA here is from genome assembly GCF_027595985.1 of Sorex araneus. Taxonomy (NCBI): domain Eukaryota; kingdom Metazoa; phylum Chordata; class Mammalia; order Eulipotyphla; family Soricidae; genus Sorex; species Sorex araneus. The sequence continues at coordinate 59,841 of NW_026570957.1, forward strand.
TGCCCCGCCCCCTCACACCTGTCCAGGACCCCTTCACATCTCTCAGTGCTCAGCATGGCCCGGGGGGGGCCGGCCAGAAGCCCCGTGGGATGCCTGGGGTCTCCGAGGCCCTGTGGGGAAACGGCTGCGTCTGGGTTTCTCCAGGGAGGCCCAGGACAGA
>NW_026570957.1:65000-78093 GCF_027595985.1 Sorex araneus
CCTCTTGGCCCCGCCATGAGGGTAACTGTATTTCCTCCAGCACCACGCAGTCATGCTCCTGCAAGCCCAGGGGGGCCGTGTTCTCCGCCCAGGTGTCCTGAGGGAAGAGGAAAACCCCCCGCCCCCAGAAAGCATGAGCCCTGAGGCCACATCTGCTAAGGGTGCAGATTGCACCCCCACAATCAGCCCATCCACAGATGCATAGGAGTGGTGGAATACTACGCAGCTGTGAAAAAGGCGTCCTTCCAACTCCATCTCCACATAAGGCTGAGCTGACCCACGTGAGCTAGACAGACAGAGACACAGACAAACGTCTCAGGGTTGTGTCTCTGCAGAGGGGGAGATGACGGAGATGTCAAGCAGACGGACGGACAAACAGACAGAAGCAAAGTCTTAGGTGCGGGAGGCGGATGGTGGTGATTCGTGGGGCAGAGGCTGAGGTGCAGAAGTGAGCGAGAAGACAGGGATTGGGGCAGGGAATGGGGCTGGGGCGACGGGGGATGTGTTTGGACAGAGGTTCCCCTGGCCGGGTCACAGGCAGGCAGCTCCCGTGTCGATATCAACACGGATGTTTTCAGGAAAAGGACAATTAGGGGGCCGGGGCGATGCCGGGACGCTCGCCTCGCACCCGGCTGGCCTGGCTTCAATTCACAGCCCCCCTAGGGCCCCCCGGAACCCTGCCAGGAGCCGTCCCCGAGCCCAGAGCCCTGGAGGAAGCCCCCAGGAGCAGGCAGGACCCCCCCCCCCACAAAACACACAACAAACACAGCAAAGGGTGCAGAAAGACAGAGCTGACGTGGCAGAACACACACGCATCCACAGAGCCTCACTCAGCCCGGGGTGGCTGTGACGGCCCCCCCGACCCCTCTGGCTGGGCCCCCCCCCCCCGCTGCACCCCAGGAGTGTCTGAAGAGATGCCAGGAGGCAGGGAAGACCCAGGCGCAAGGCATGGATGTAGGTGGGCACAGCCTCGAGGATCCTGCGGAGACTCAACACCGGCGTCTGCCGCAGAGGGAGGGGTGCGGCCGGGTGCAAGGAAGAGGCGGGAGCGGGGGTGGACAGACATGTGTCTCCCGGCCCCCCACCTGCCTGCCTGGGGTGGGGGGACTTTGAGCTGGGGCCCTCACCTCGGGGCCGGTCTCCAGGGCACTGACGAGGGCTCTGCTCACTCGGGGGACGCGTGGGAAAAGCTTCTGCTTCACCGCCAGCCTGCAGAGCCCCGGGGTCAGTACCGGGCAGCGGGCGCCCCCCAGGCTCCCTCCCCTCAGGCCCCTGTGCGTGCACTAGTGCGTGTGTGTGTGTGTGTGTGTGTGTGTGTGGCTGCACGCGTGCTGAGTGGGCAGACGTGTGTGGACACGTACGCGTAAATGCCTGTGTGTCTGATGGGCAGGTGTGGACAAGCGGCTATGCCTGGGGATGGGCTGGGCAGGGCCCTGGGCATGGGTGAATCATACGTGCATGGCTGCGTGTCCGTGCTGGGGATTGTGATGTAAATGTGTGAGTCATATGTGCAGGACTGTACCGGGGAATGCAATGCACACCTATACATCATACATGCATGTCTGTAGCAGGGAATGCAATGGACATGTGTGCAGCATACATGCATGTCCGGATGTCTGCGTTGGGCAATGTACATGTGCATCATACATGTGTGGGTACCAGGGAATGCAATGTACATGTGTGCGTCATATGTCCATGTCTGGACATGTATGATGGGCAATGCACATGTGTGCATCATACATGCATGTCTGGACCACAAAATGCAATGTATATGTGTGCATCATACATGCATGTATGTACTGGAAAAAGCAGTATACATATATCATACATACATGTGTATACCAGGGAATGCAACATATATGTATGCATCATACATCTGTGTCTGGATGTGTGTGATGGGCAACGTACAATGTGTGCATCATGCACGCATGTCTGAACCAGGGAATGCAATTTACACATGTGCATCATGCATGCATATTTGTACTGGGCAATGTAATGTACATGTGTGCATCATATGTGCATATCCAGATGTCTGTACTACACAACACAGTGTGCATGTATGTTATCCATTGAAGGCTGGATGTGTGTGTGCTGGACACTGTGTCAAATGTGTATGCACTGCACATGTATGTTGAGGCATGCACCATGTGTGCTCATCATTGTCAGTCATCATGTCTCCACATGTGTCCAAGCATGTGCTGACTCTATCCAGTCTACGTGTAGTCACATGTTGCATGCCTGATTCTGGACCTGAGTGCCCAGCAGACCGCCCGTGTGAGAACATATGTACATACATGTGTACATATGTGTATCCCTATCACAGGTGCCCAGCAGTATGGCCCATGTGTCTCCATGCATGTCCATGCCTGCTCATGTGTGACTGCTGCATCTGCCATACACGCACACGTGGGCATTGGGCATGACGGTCCAGTCCTTGCATTGTGCATGCCATGCCTCCTGTGTCCACAGGCATTCTCGCATGCGCACACGCGTGAACCATGCGTGTCTGCATGGACAGCATGGCAGAGCTGAGCCCACATCCTGTGTGTGCCCTCCGTGAGGAGCCCCGTCCCTCTGTGTGTGTGTGGCACCCCCGTGCTCCTGTGTCTCCTTGGCACCCACGGGGGTCTCGGGGGCTGGGGGCTGGGGGAGGGGCGTCACCTTTGTCCGAGGAACATGACGACCGTGATGCTGAGACACAAGGCTCCCAGGACGGGCCAGATGACGGACAGGCTGTGGCCACTGGCCTGCGACACGGGGACCCCTGAGCGGGGCAGGGGGGTTGGGGGACAGCGGGGAGGGGCCGTCAGTCCTGCAGAAACCACCGGGCACGGGGTGCAGGGGAGGGGCTGGGAGGGGCAGGGAGGGGTGACCACTGGGCATGGGGTGCAGGGGAGGGCTGGGAGGGGCAGGGAGGGGTGACCACTGGGCACGGGGTGCAGGGGAGGGGCTGGGAGGTGCAGGGAGGGGTGAGTCCTGCTCCCTCAGGGGGCCTCCCCCCGCAGCCCCAACGAATTTTTTTTTTTTGCAGGGCCGGCCCCGGGGGTGGGGGGGGGGGCAGGACGGGGTCCGCCGGGCCGTGCAGGGGCGCGGGCACTCACTGAGGGTCAGCGGGCGGCTCCAGTCGCTCCAGAGCTGGACGTAGGCCTGCCTGACCCTGATGCGGACGGAGGTGCCCGCGCGCACGGCTGACCGCGGCAGGGAGTACACGTTCCGCTCCTCCCCTCTCTGGCACATCTGCAGAACCAGGGCGTCACCATCAGCGGGGCGGGGGGGGGTCCGGGGGTGGGGGGGCGCGACCGGGAAGCCGTGGTCAGCCGCTGTGGCCACCCCAAGTCCCTCCCGCCAGGCTTGGGCGTCGGAAGCTGGACATGGCGGTGTCCACACACGCACTTTCTCCCCTCGTCTACTCGAGGCTTGTCAGGGTCTGCGGCCCGTCCAGGGTCCCGGGGGAGGACGCGGGGGCTGGGGGGAGGCCCCCTCCTGCAGCACGCGCCCCCTCCCATCTGCAGGGACCCCCATGTCCTGGACGACGGGGGGAGGGAGTCCCCAGGGTGCAGAGTTGGGACACACACGTGTCTTTTAGGGGCCACTGCATGGACGCCCAGTTCCCTCTGGGGGTCCCGGGGAGGGTCTTTCCCGCCTCTCCCACCTCCCGGGGGCTCCTGGGCGGGGGGCTCTGTCCCTTCCCCAACGGCTGGAGGAGTTCGGGGGTCTCCGGCATCTCCCCTCCCCGCCCCACCCCCCGAGCTGTGGGGTCATCAGAAGTTTGGGTTCTGAGGATGGAGCGATAGCACAGTGGGGAGGGCGTTTGCCTTGCACGGGGCCAACCCGGGTTCGAGTCCCAGCATCCCATAGGGTCCCCTGAGCACCTCCAGGGGTGATTCCTGAGTGCAGAGCCAGGAGGGACCCCTGAGCATCGCCGGGTGGGACCCAAAAGGCAAAAAAAAAAAACAAACACACAGAAGTTTGGGTTCTGTGTTCTGGCCCCAGGCCCTGAGCATCATGGAGAGAGAGAGAGAGACAGAGAGACAGAGACAGAGAGAGACAGAGAGACAGAGAGACAGAGAGAGACAGAGACAGAGAGACAGAGAGAGACAGAGACAGAGAGACAGAGAGAGACAGAGACAGAGAGAGACAGAGACAGAGACAGAGAGACAGAGAGAGACAGACAGAGAGAGACACAGAGAGACACAGAGACAGAGAGACATAGAGACAGAGACAGAGACAGAGAGAGACAGAGAGAGACACAGAGACGGAGACAGAGACAGAGACAGAGAGAGAAGGTACTTACAGATTCTGCCATGTTGAATCCGCCCTGTGAAACGGAGCAGGAGACAGATGGTCAGGGGGAGTGTCCCCCGGCACGCCAGAAAGATGCGACGGGCAGACTCACGCACGCCCCCAAGGGGTGGGTCAGCCCCCGGTTTTATCCCAGCCCTGGATAGGAGTGATCCGTGAGCACAGAGCTGGGAGTCAGCTCTGAGCACAGAGCTGGGAATCAGCCCTTGAGCACAGAGCCGGGAGTCAGCCGTGAGCACAGAGCCGGGAGTCAGCCCTGAGCACAGAGCCAGGAGTCAGGCGTGAGCACAGAGCCGGGAGTCAGCCCTGAGCACAGAGCCGGGAGTGAGCCCTGAGCACAGAGCCAGGAGTCAGCCCTGAGCACAGAGCCAGGAGTCAGCCCTGAGCACAGAGCCGGGAGTCAGCCCTGAGCACAGAGCCGGGAGTCAGCCCTGAGCCTCCCTGCTGGGCTGTCACTCTGGTCCACTCATTAAATAAAAAATTTCACAGAGAGAGGTGGTCGGGCTTGAAAACCAAAGAAGGGAGGGAGGCAGAGACACGCGTTCACCGGTGTCTATGCTGTTCGCTCTGCGTGTGTCTCTGTGCAGACTCCGGGCGGGCGGGCGGGCGGGGCGCTCACCTCTGTCTGGATGCTGATTTCGTAGAGCAAGATGTGAACCGACTGCTTGTATCTCCGTCGGGGGTTGTCCCACTCGATCACATAGTAGGAGCCGTTGTAGTGGGCCGTGATGTTGCTGGGCGGGTCGTACTTTTCTGAGAGAGACAGAGACAGAGAGACGGAGAGACAGAGAGATGGAGAGACAGAGAGACGCAGAGACAGAGAGACAGAGAGAGTCTGGCACTGCCATCATTCCATACACAGAGAGGAAGTAGACCAATCTCTGCAGCATTTTTTTTTTTTGCTTTTTTTGGGTCCCACCCGGCGATGCTCAGGGGTCCCTCCTGGCTCTGCACTCAGGAACGACTCCTCCTGGCAGTGCTCGGGGGACCCTATGGGATGCTGGGACTCGAACCCGGGTCGGCTGCGTGCCAGGCCAAAAAATGCCCTCCCCGCTGGGCTCTCGCTCCAGCCCCTCTCTCTGGAGCATTTTGCCTCCTTTCCTTTCCTGCTGGAATCAGAAGCGACACCCACCGGGGTCGGTCGTGGCTCCTCCCACACTCCCCGGGGCCCATAATGCATCTCAGACTGACCCCCCACCCCCCCGCCACCCCCCCGGGCCCAAACGCCAAGCCGAGCCCCAAAACAAGCTCCCAGAAACTCCCTTGCTTGCAGAGTGTTGGTGATCATGGTTAAAAGTCACGCCAGGGGCTGGAGCGATAGCACAGCGGGGAGGGCATTTGCCTTGCACGCGGCCGACCCGGGTTCGATTCCCAGCATCCCATAGGGTCCCCCGAGCACCGCCAGGAGTGATTCCTGAGTGCAGAGCCAGGAGGGACCCCTGAGCATCGCCGGGTGGGACCCCAAAAAAGCAAAAAAAAAAAACCCCAAAAAAAAACAAAAACAAAAAACCCCCGTTGGCTACACATGCAGGGAAATGCCCAGCCCATGTCTTGTGTCTCTGGACCCTTTGTGGGGAATTTACATGAGCACCTAGACGGTGCACGTTGGCCGACCGTGTGAAGGTAGAATTACTGTCGCTAAACCATTACTACATGTTACTATAAGACTTCCAATGAGCAACATTGTTGCTGAGTAATTATGACATGTTACTGCAACATACTCTTGCAATGAGCAACATTATTGCTAAACCATTACTGTGTTACTACAAGACTTGCAATGAGCAACATTGTTGCTAAGCTATTACTATATGTTGCTACAAGACTTGCCATGAGCAACATTGTTGCTGAGTAATTACTATATGTTATTGCAACAGATTCTTGCAATGAGCAACAGTTGCTGCAAAACATTACTGTGTGTTACTACAAGACTTTTTTTGCCGACGCCAAAAAACATCCGTGTACACGTCACAGGAACCACGTTTGGACACGGAGAGCTTTGGAGGGAGCAGCAAAGCACACGGCAACGACGACAGGCAAACACAGGCTGGCTTGGCAGTGCTCCACACACACCACACGCCCCAGCACGGCCGCTCACCCATCTTCACGCCCCTCAGCGGGGCAAAGTCCACGAAGGGAATGTCCGCCTCCGCACTGCTCCCGTTCAGCAGGAAGAAGTAGCTGTCCGTCAGCGCGGGCTGGGCCAGCCGTGCCAGGTGACAGCCCACGGCAGTCCCGGCCGGGTTCCGGGTGTACTGGGGGCATTCAACCTCCTCCTCGTCCCTGGGGAAAGGGGTGCACACACGCCTTCCAACCCCTGCTTTCGTGTCCGGGGACTATTATACACCCCTGAAAAATGTCGGTTTCGACATCTAAAAGATTCCGAGCTGGGCGAACATGGGGATGGCGGGTGGGGGGGGCACCGCGAAGGGAGAAGCCAACTGGGACCCGGGTTCTGCGGGCGGCCTCCCCGACCCCCTGGCGCCCGCACACCAACCAGGAAGTCCAGTAGTAGAGGCGGTACTGGACGTCGGCGGGCGCCGTGGGGCCGGGTACCCAGCTGCAGTTCATGGAGTGGACGGCGTAGATGACGCAGGAGAAGCTCGTGGCGGCAGCACCCGCCCGGCCTGAGGGACGGCAAAGGCGTCAGCCCGCCCCCCAGTCCTCAGCACAGGGGTGTCGGTGCCCCCCTGGGAGCACTCGCTCACCTGGGAGCACTCACATGGGAGCACTCACTCACCTGTGTTCACTCACTGACCTGTCCTCACTCAGGTGTGTTCCCCTCACCTGTGTTTATCCACTTGCCTGTGTTCACTCACTCACCTGTGTTCACTCACTCACCTGTGAGCACTCACTGTGAGCACTCACCTGTGAGCACTCACTCACCTGTGTTCACTCACTCACCTGTGAGCACTCACTCACCTGTGAGCACTCACTGTGAGCACTCACCTATGAGCACTCACTCACCTGTGAGCACTCACCTGTGAGCACTCACTCACCTGTGAGCACTCACTTGTGAGCACTCACTCACCTGTGAGAACTCACTGTGAGCACTCACCTGTGAGTACTCACTGTGAGCACTCACTCACCTATGAGCACTCACCTGTTTTCACCTCCCTTATTCTACCCAGTTCACTCACTCACCTTCCTTACCTATCTTCACCTCACCTGTGTTCACTCCCTTACCTGTGTTCACCTCAGTCACCTGTCTTCACACACTCATCTGTGTTCACCTCAGTCACCTGTGTTCACTCACTTGCCTGTGTTCACTCACCTGTCCTCACTCACTCACCTGTGTTTACTTCACTCACCTGAGTTTACCTCACTCACCTGTGTTCACTCACTCACCTGTGTACACCTCACTTGCCTGGGTTCACTCACTCACCTGGGTTCACCTCAGTCACCACCTTACCTGTCTTGACTCACTTGTGTTTACCTCACTCACCTGTGTACACATCCCTCCCTCCCTTACCTGTCTTGACTCACTCACCTGGGTTCACCTCACTTGCCTGGGTTCACTCACTCCCCTGGGTTCACCTGACTCACCTGTGTTCACTCACTCACCTGGGTTCACTCACTCACTTGTGGTTACCTCACTCACCTGTGTTCCCACTCACTCACCTGTGTTTACCTCACTCACCTGAGTTCCCACGCACTCAGCTGTGTTTACCTCACTCACCTGTGTTCACCTCACTCACTCACCTGTGTTCACCTCACTTGCCTGGGTCCACTCACTCACCTGGGTTCACCTGACTCACCTGTGTTCACTCACTCCCCTGTGTTCACTCACTCCCCTGTGTTCACCTCACTCCCCTGTGTTCCCACTCACTCCCCTGGGTTCACCTCACTTACCCATGTTCCCTCACTGCCTCATCCTCCCTCTCTCCCCCTCCCCCACCCCTGCTCACCCCCATCCTCCCCCTCCCGCCCCTCCCTCCTCCCTCCTCCGCCCCTCCCTCACCTTCCTGGGCCAGGGGCAGGTGCTGCAGGACGGCCTCCCCGCTGGAGCTGGACACATTAAGGCTGAAGTTGGCCCTTGGTGCAGTTCCACGTTGGGGAAACTGCAGCTGTAGCTCCCGCCTCCTTCCACCTGGGACAGACGGGGGTGGGGGGGGGGACGGGACCCCCGCTGACTACAGCCCTGGGGACGCTGCCCCTCCCAGTGCCCACATCCCCCCGCAGCTCCGCCTCCGGGAGGGAGGGGCGGAAACAGGGGTGTGTCCTGTGATGGGGGATGTGGTGGGCACCATGTGTCCTGTGATGGGGGATGTAGTGGGCACCATGGGGCATCTGAGAGCCTGACAGGGAAGGGCTGACCCCGGGGGCAGGATCATAGCGGCAGGTGTGGACAGACAGACAGACTCACACACACACACACAGATGGGCCCAGGCGATAGCACAGCAGGGAGGGCATTTGCCTGTCACAGGGCCGACCCGGGTTCGATTCCCAGCATCCCGTAGAGTCCCCTGAGCACGGCCAGGGGTCATTCCTGAGTGCAGAGCCAGGAGTGACCCCTGAGCATCACCGGGTGGGACCCAAAAAGCAAAAAAAAAGGAGAGAAAAGAGTTATAGAGACTCATTTAGATGATCTACACGCATGCACAGCTCACACACATATTCACACACGTATGTGCATATACATGCACACTGACTTGTGTGCACACAACCGCACACAAATGCACACACGTGACTACAAACGCATATACTCATGCACATGAACACAAATGCACACACACGCTCATCTAGTGCACACAAACTCACCAGCTCATGGACGCAAGACACGCACACGTACACAGTCACACGCACACATGGGTGTACACCATGCACACACACATCTATGCTCACTGACGCTTGTGCATCCATCATCCTAGGTTCATGGACATATACACACCCACACGTGCAAACATCACACACATACACTCACACATCCACACAAATGTCACACACATACTCAGAAACATCGCACACACTCACACATCCACACAAATATCACACACAATCACGCATCCACATGAACGTCACACACATCCACACAAACGTCACACACATGCACACATCACACACATGCACACAAAACATCACACACATACACTCACGTATACACAAACATCACACATACACACATTATACACTCACACAGCCACAAATATGACACACGTACATCACACACTCACACAACCACACAAACATCACACACATGCACTCACACAACCACACAAACATCACACACATGCACTCACACACATACAAACATCACACACATACACTCACATACACACAAACATCACACACATACATACATCACACACACTCACACAGTCACACAAACATCACACACATACTCTCACACAGCCACACAAACAGCACACACTCCCACATCCACACAAACATCCACACAAACATCACACAAATGCACTCACACATCACACATAGACATCTACACACACCATACACTCACACATACATGATGAAAGCTCACACATGCACCCACAGACACATACACAACCACCTCTCTGTCTCCTCTCCTCTCTCCCTCTCTTTTCTCTCTCTTCTCTCTCCTCTCTCACCCCTTCCGCAAAACTTCCAAATAAAACCTGTTTTGTTTTACTTTTTGTACTTGTGAAAACTTAAAAAATTTTTAAAACTTTTTTCAGGGTCTTTCCCTTCTGAGAAATGCAGACCAGCCTCCCGGGACAGGCTCCCGCTCTCTCCCTCCCTCCGTCCCTCCCTCCCTCCCTCCCTCCCCCTCTCCCCTCCCTCCCTCCCTCCCTCCCTCCCTCCCTCCCTCTCTCTCTCTCTCCCTCCCTCCCTCCCTCTCTCTCTCTCTCCCTCCCTCCCTCTCTCCCTCCCTCCTGTCTCTCTCTCTCCCTCTCTCTCCCTCCCTCCCTCCCTCCCCCTCTCTCTCTCTCTCCCTCTCTCTCCCTCCCTCTCTCTCTCCCTCTCTCTCCCTCCCTCCCTCCCTCCCTCTCTCTCTCCCTCTCTCTTCCTCTCTCTCACCTCTGTCTCCTCTCTCTCCTGCTCTCACTCCCTCTTTCTCCCTCTCTCTCATTCTCTCTCTCCCTCTCTCTTCTCTCTCTCCCTCTCTCTCCCTCTTTCTCCCTCTCTCTCTCCCTCTGTCTCCTCTCTTTGTCTCTCTCTCCCTCTCTGTCCTTCTCTCTCTCCTCTCTCTTCCTCTCCCTCTCTCTGTCTCCTTCTCTCTCCCTCTTTATCCTTCTCTCTCTTCCTCTCTTTCCCTTTATCTCCTCTCTCCCTTTCTCCCTCTCTCTGCCCTGCTCTCTCTCCCTCTCTCTCTCCCTCCCCCTCTCTCCCCTCCCCTCTCTCTCTTTCTCTCTCTCTCCCCCTCTATCTCCTCTCTCTCCCTCTCTCTCCTTCTCTCTCTTCCTCTCTCTCCCTTTGTCTCTTCTCTCTCCCTCTCTCTCCTTCTTTCTCTTCTCTCCCTCTCTCTCTCCTTCTCTCTCTTCTTTCTCTCCCTCTCCTTTTCTCTCTCCCTCTGCTGCCTCTCTCCCTCTCTCTCCCCCCTCTCTCCCCCTCCCCCTCTCTCTCTCCCTCTCTCTCCTCCCTCTCTCTCCCTCTCTCTCTCTCCCCCCTCTCTCCCCTCCCTTCTCTCTCCCTCTCTCTCCTCCCTCTCTCTCCCTCTCTCTCCCTCTCTCTCTCTCCCTCCCTCTCTCTCTCCCTCTCTCTCTCCCTCTCTCTCCCTCTCTCTCTCTCTCTCTCTCTCTCCCTCTCTCTCCCTCTCTCTCTCTCCCTCTCTCTCTCTCTCCCTCTCCTCCCCCCTCCCCTCACCCCCCTTCCTCAGGACCTTCCAATGAAAGTCCTTTTTTTTTTTTAACTGCAATTGTGTTTGTTGTGGAGGCCGTTGGGCCTGTGGTCTGTGAGACACGGGAAGGAGTTTCCTTCCCCCAGAGCAAAAGCAGAAGCCGGGCGGCAGGGGCTGGGGCTGTGCCACCCTCGGGCGCCCGCACCCGCTGCAGGGGGGCGCCCAGCAGCCAAAAACATCGTCCAGTTCTTGGATGAGATTTGTCCAAGGTAAATGCCCTCACTGGTAGTGTGTGTGTGTGTGTGTGTGTGTGTGTGTGTGTGTGTGTGTGTGTGTTGGATTTGGATATTTTCCCCCTGTTTTTGGTGCAAAGCTTCATCTCTTGAAAACTCCAGAGTCCTCACACCCCAACTTTTTTCCTGCTGGGAAGCTGGTGCCTTTCTTGTGAGTGTGTGTGTGTGTGTGTGTGTGTGTGTGTGTGTGTGTGTTGGATTTGCACTTCCCCCCCTGTTTCGATGCAAAGTTTCATGTCTTTAAAAAAAATGTTACAGTCCTCACACCCCAACCTTTTTCCTGCTGGAAGCTGGTGCCTTCCTTGGTGTGTGTGTGTGCGTGTGTGTGTGTGTGTGTGTGTGTCTTGGATTTGCAATTTTTCCCTGTTTTGGTGCAAAGTTTCATGTCTTTAAAAAAAATGTTACAGTCCTCACACCCCAACCTTTTTCTGCTGGGAAGCTGGTGCCTTCCTTGGTGTGTGTGTGTGTGTGTGTGTGTGTGTGTGTGTGTGTGTGTGTGTCTTGGATTTGCAATTTTTCCCTGTTTTGGTGCAAAGTTTCATCTCTGAAAGATCTAAAGTCCCCACACCCCAACATTTTTCCTCCTAGGAATATGGTGACATGTGTATGTATGTGAGTGTGTGTGTGTCTGTGTGTGTGTGTGTGTTGGATTTGCACTTCCCCCCCTGTTTCGATGCAAAGTTTCATGTCTTTAAAAAAAATGTTAGAGTCCTCACACCCCAACCTTTTTTCTGCTGGGAAGCTGGTGCCTTCCTTGGTGTGTGTGTGTGTGCGTGTGTGTGTGTGTGTGTGTGTGTGTCTTGGATTGCAATTTTTCCCTGTTTTGGTGCAAAGTTTCATCTCTTTGAAAGATCCAAAGTCCCCACACCCCAACATTTTTCCTCCTAGGAATATGCAGACATGTGTATGTGTGTGCGTGTGTCTGTGTGTGTGTGTGTGTAATTTAGATTATTTTTCCTGTTTTGATGCAAAGTTTCATCACTTGAAAACTCCAAGGTCCCCACACCCCAACTTCTTTCCTCCTGGGAATTTAGTGTTGTGTGTGTATGTGTGTGTGTGTGTATGTGTGTATGTGTATGTGTGTGTGTGATTTGGATTTTTTCCTGTTTTGATGCAAACTTTCATCACTTTGAAAAGTCCAAGGTCCCCACACCCTAATGTTTTTTCCTCCCAGGAATATGGTGTTGTGTGTGTACGTGTGTGTGTTGTTTGTGTGTGTGTATATGTTATGTGTGTGTACTGGATTTGCATTACCCCCCCCCCGTGTTTTAATGCAAAGTTTCATGTCTTTAGAAAAAAAACCGCCAAAGTCCTTAACCTTTTTCCTTCCTTTCCTTTTGCCTTCCTTGGTGTGCTTGTGTGTGTGTGTGTGTCTGTGTGTGTGTGTGTGTGTGTGTCCCTAGCTTGCTGGCCCCTGGCACAGTCTAGGACAGCAGGCATGCAGGAGGAAGACGACACAGAGAACATGGGGACAGCGGGGTGTGTGTGTGTGTGTGTGTGTGTGTGTGTGTGTGTGTGGCAGGGGCCAGGGGCACTCACCCTGGGGGTCAGCCATGTGGGCGGGTGCCCGGGGGTCTCTATCCGACACTCCTGCCAGGTCACGCTGTCCCGGGCGCCCCAGCTGAAGAGCCTCCGCCGGACGTCCACCCTCAGGTCTGTGACGAGGGAGGCTGTGTCCCCTGCGGGAATCACACGCTTGGCTTTGCTGTTTGGGTCCCACCCGGCGATGCTCAGGGCTGACTC